>NW_026605445.1:0-42741 GCF_945859685.1 Eupeodes corollae
CATTGGACCGTATTTTTTCAAAGATGCTGTTGGACGCAACGTTACGGTGAATGGCGATCGCTATCGTTCAATGCTAACAAACTTTTTGTTGCCAAAAATGGAAGAACTGAACTTGGTTGACATGTGGTTTCAACAAGATGGTGCTACATGCCACACAACTCGCGATTCTATGGCCATTTTGAGGGAAAACTTCGGAGAACAATTGACGCCTTTAGACTATTTTTTGTTGGGTTACGTCAAGTCTAAAGTCTACACAAATAAGCCAGCAACTATTCCAGCTTTGGAAGACAACATATCCGAAAGAAATTCGGGCTATTTCGGCCGAAATGCTCGAAAAAGTTACCCAAAATTGGACTTTCCGAATGGACCACCTAAGACGCAGCCGCGGTCAACATTTAAATGAAATTATCTTCAAAAAGTAAATGTCATGGACCAATCTAACGTTTCAAATAAAGAATCGATGAGATTTTGCAAATTTTATGCGTTTTTTTTAAAAAAGTTCTCAAGCTCTTAAAAAATCACCATTTATAATCCATTTAACTTCATTATAGATGATCAGGGAGCTCTCTTAATTTTTTTGTAGAGCTTTTTAGAACATTTTACCCAAATTTCGTTAATTTTATTTTCAAAAAAAAAAAAATTTTGCTGATAGCACTACTCTAAAAACCATTTACTTATCATAAAAACCTTTACAAGTTAACAAATTTATTTATGGAAATACAGAGTATGTTAAAGAAATGTAAAGGAGTTAAAACATAATTAAACATTTAAGGATACAAAATTTTAGTCCTTTAACGAACATAATCAAAGCAATGTTCTGCCAAACAGCACACATCGCTTAGAGCTGCCACTCAGCCGCTCATCCGCTTAGTCGCTCTATTGATAAAACAATAAAATATAAATAGTCTTATGAAAACGATTACACTTTCAAAACTCTGGATTTGAGAGAAAACTACAAATAAGTGATACTTTTATTCAAAGCATTCTTTGATACCTTTTGAAGAAGGAATATTGAAAAATAACGCAGTGTTACAAATCACTCTTACTAACCTCTTAAATAACCTAATTATTTTGAAGGAAAGGCTATAAACAGAATTAAGTTTAAGTTTTAAGTTGAATTTAACTAAAAATTTGGACTTCACCAACCAGTTGACCTTAAAATCATATGACTGCAATCAAATGATTGCAAGAGCTTCAAAAAATAGAAAAGACTTGAAGTGAATTCATGAACCCTCAAATGATTGCAATCAATTTACTGTATATTATTAAAAGACAGTGGCAACGATATCCTTTGGAAATACATCGCTATCAGTTGAAGTACTTTAATAACCTCATTTCTATGGAAGTTCAAAAATCAATGGAATAAAATACTCAGCCAGTTCCAGAAAAATGATGAACTTTTCTGCAACATTGCAAAAATTATAAAAAATAAGACGAGAATTATTCCTGTGCTTAAAATTTCTAATGATAACTAATAACGAAAAAGCGAATACTTTCGCTGTTGAATTCAGAAAAAAACCATGAGGTATCCCAACAGCTAAGTGATTTAGATAAGTAAGGTAGACGCTGCTTCTTATGGAATTGTATCCTTTATAATAGAAAAACCCCAAGATGAATACGTATCTGTCGATGATGTGTCCGCTATAATAAAAGAGTAGCGAGTAAGGAAAACCCTTGGAGTTGATAATAAAAAAAAAGTATACCTCAAATATTTACCCAAGTCAGGACGAAAGTATCTAACGTTTATTATCAACTACTGTTTAAAGAATCAATACCTTCTTGAGACCTGGAAAATAGCAAAGGTCATACCAATATTGAAAAGTGGTAAAGACAGGGAAAATCTTATAGTAGCAATAGGCCAATCACTCTTCATAGTAGTTTGAGTAAGGTGTTGGAAAAGTATTACAAAAACTTAACTTATTAATTGAAGAAAAACATATTTTCCCTGACCAACATCTTGAATTTATGAGCCACCCTAGTACTTCACATTAAGTCCTTAGGATTTATAATATTACCAAAAATAATCGTTCTGAAGGAAGATCCACAGGTATGGTCTTATTAGATATTGGAATAAACCTTGAAAAGCGGCTTATCTTTAAAGAACATATTAGTAAAATAATTTAAAAAGTTAATATTGCAATTAGAATGTTATACCCGCTTATAAATAGAAAATTGCATTAAAGTGCTGGAAATAAGATCATTATACAAAAGATTATGTTACAAGCAATGTTGTTGTATGGATGTCAGGTGTGGGGTAGTTGCACAATCTCCCAAATTTTATAACTCCAAGAGTGTAAAAACAAAATTTAAAAAATTATGCTGAATCTACACTGACTAATAATTTTCACAAGGAAACAGGTGTTGAATTGATCTGCACAAGAATTCGAAAATTAACTCATAATTTCCTAATGAACTGTGATATTTCTGGCAACACTTCGGTAGTGCAATTAAACATATAAAAATGAATTTATTAACTTCCGATAGGAAGTTATTGTAATGGGTCCGATTTGTCAAATTGAAAATTTTAACATTTCTCGACGTTTCAAGGTCCCTAGAGTCGAAATAAAAGATTTTTAGAAAGAAAGTCTGTACGTGCGTGTGTACGTACGTTCGTACGTTCGTACGTTCACGACGTTTTTTTCGTTGTCCATAGCTCAAGAACCAGAAATGATATCGATTTCAAATAAATGTTGTTATACAGATAATAAGGCAGAACGATGCAGAAAGGGCTCTCAAGAAAATTGCATGGGTGGTTTTTTTACCATAGCAGTTTGAAAAAAGGTGCACATTTCAGTTAAGTTTATATAATATATTGTAACTTGATATCAAAGAAGCATATTTTTTGAAAAAAAATCAATTTAACGGTTTTTTTTATAAATCAAAAAAAAATAAAAAAAAAAAATTTGTCACCTCCAAAATTTTACGACATAACTCTGATTTCATCTCCAAAACAATTTTGTGCAATGAAGAATAATGTTTTTGACATCTGATAAAATTTTGGGAAAAATCGCATAGACAGTTTTTTTTATAAAAATAAAAATCTAAAAAAAACATAACTCAAAGTTGGTAAAATCTGAAAATCGATTCAAACATCTTTTCAAAAAGTTGAAATTTAGGCTTCATGCTTATTTTATCTTATAAGAAATATTGTTTTCAACATTCGATAAAATTTTGAAAAAAATCGAATTGACAGTTTTTTACAAAAAATAAAAACCAAACAAAAATTAATAAAAATTGGTAAAAGAAGATTTTCGACTCAAATATCTTTTCCAAAATTTGAAAAATAGTTCTAAATAATTTTTGCTTATAAAAAATATTGTTTTTAACATTAGGAAAAATTTTGACAAAAATCGAATTGACAGTTTTTGTACAAAAAATTAAAAACCTAAGAAAAATTAACAAAAGTTGGTAAAAATTGATTTTCGACTCAAATATCTTTCAAACAATTTGAAATATTGGCTTTAAACTTTTTTTATTTCACAGATAATATTGTTTTCGATATTCAGTAATTTGTATATAAAAATCAAAAAGTTCATTTTTTTCATAAAAATCTACAAAAATAGTACGCAAATTTGGTAAAAATTGATCCGAGTACATATAGACAAACTTTTAAGCAAGACAAATTGACAGGCGGGATGGGAAGTTATCATTGTGGGTCGCATCCCAGCCTCTTTTTTTTGACATTTTACCAAAGAAATGGGTTGCACTTTATTTATTATTATTATTATTTATTTGTAGGATCTTTAAATATTCCATCTAACTTCACTCTAGATGATCAGCGAGCTCTCTTAATTTTTTTGTTGAGCTTTTTCTCATAATTTTTTGCGCCCTACAACAGAACACTTTACCCAAATTTCGTTAGTTTTAGTTTCAAAAATTAATGTTTTGCTTGTAATATTACTCTTAGAACCATTTACTTATCATAAAAACCTTTAAAAGTTACAATATTTTTTTTTGGACCCACAGTGTGCGTCAAAGAAATGTGAAGGAAGGAAAATTATAGGATACTTGCTGACCCGACAAACATTGTTTTGTCATATAAATAATTCTTATCGTTTGGCCTTGAGAATTATTGACAGTCATTGCAAACGCCAATCTAATTGGACATTGAAGGCGTTTGAATTGAATTGGAATATTTGTGGGTTAAATAGGGTTTCGTGGTAATAATATATTTTCACCTCGGAATTCTCCATTTAGAATTATGACTTCGATAACATTTTTCAATAGTTTCTTAATTACTAATCGCTTGCCGTTGCACAACGAAATTATCTTAGATCCAACCTTCAGTTGTAAATTATTCAGTGGCATGCCTGGTAAATCCAATGAATTTAAAAACTCAATTGGATAATTTACAGCTTCGGTAGCATCACAAACTGTAACAAAAGTTGCATCTTGAGGTCGTTGACATCCACACTTGTCGCTGCTAAAATTTCTCTTTCCGCCAGCCACTCATGATTTTATATTGTCTATGTACATCGGAAATTTCTGGTCAATGAGAGCATCTTGTCAATCAATAATCGTGCAGAAATTGACCTGTAATTGTATCAATCCAGTTTCATCTGTAGTAACTTTTCCTTCGCCTATATCTAAAAGTTGTTTTGAGAATGTTTCAGCAGATGGATCTTGACGCATATGTACTTTAAGTTGTACTTTTTCAACATTACGCCATAGTAAGGAATGATTTTAAGCACGCGTTAATCTCATCAGCGTATGAAGAATACGGAATAACGGGAAGTGTTTGTCTGAAATCACCTGAAAGGAGTAGTAGAGTGCCGGACGCCAAATAGTCTGTCGTTGTTTTTATATTCTTTAATGTCCTGTTCCACGCCATAGCATGAACATAGCAGCTATCACTATGACAATAGAATTTAAGCCATTAAAAGTTTTTTAATATAGTTATTCTTAAATGATAAATCCTGCCACAAGTGATAATAGTTACAGATGAGGCTTTGTCTGAACGGTGACGTAAATATAATACATGCTCGGATTCGAAAAAACACCAATTTGATAATGAATGAAATAATTTTGAAATCAATACGTTCATCTGTTCTCAAAAATATTCGAATCATGCATCAGTTTTTACTAATTTTTCGAGAGCATTATTTTACAATAACAACAAGTTTTCAGAAATAAATGTTTAAATACAAACAAAATTGTTTTATTTTTCTATTCCACAAGATTAGTCCTTCTAGCTCAATTGTAAACAGATTTATGTTTTTTTTTTTAAAAAAAGGTTTCCATTTCTCTGACTCACCCTGTACGAAAATCTTTTAAATGTGTGTATCTATTTCATCTCAATAAAAACGATTACATTTTCGAAGATCTGGATTTTGGATGAACCATCAATAAGTGTAAATAAAATCAAATTTTAATGTAGAAGTGCTTTGTACTTTAATTCTAACCATTTTTGATTCTCTGACTTTTAAAAATGAAATAGTGTTAAATAATGACGTGTTACAAATCACTCTTACTAAATTGTTAACACTTTTAAACATAAACATTTACATCAACACAACAACCTTATTATTTGTAAGGAAAGGTTATAAACAGAATTAAATTTTTAAAGAGGCGTTAATATTTTTGAATCAACGATCTTGGGAATGGAAATTTATGACATCAATGTAAAGATTGCATTCGTTAAATTCAACAAAAAATTGTGTCTTAAATCATTAACCAGTTTAATTTAAAAAGAAAGCTATAATTCTTTCTCCAATCATTTGGTTGCAATCATTGGAGGCTTTATGCTTTCTTTGCATTAACTTGAAGTCTTTGGATTTCACTAAACACTTTTGAAATTTTGATTTTAGTCTTTTGGTATCTGACACCAAAAATGTGTGCGACATTTCATCTAAGAATGAAAAAGAATATAAAAACTTAAAGTGAATACGAAGACTTCATGAATGATGAAGTTATTCACGAAAAGGTTTTAACTTCCCATAGGAAATTATTGTAATCGGTTAGATTTATCGAATTGACCATTTTTGACATTTCTCGACATTTCAAGGTCCCTAGAGTCGAAATAAAAGATTTTAAGAAAGATGTCTGTATCACCTCATGAACCAGTAGATATAACAGCTAATAACGCAGAAAGATGCAGAAAAGACTCTCAAACAAATTGAGTGTGTGGTTTTTTTACCATAGCAATTTAAAAAAAAGGTGAACATTTTGGTTAACTTAAATACCCCACGAACCAATGACGCTAGAGACTTTAATTAAATTATATATTATATATTATAAGGCGATACCAAACAAATATATTTTTGAAAATAATTCCAATTAACTGGAAAAAAAATATTTGTCACCTAAAAATTTTAGGAACAAAAATTGATTTTATCTCCAAAATAAACGAAAAACAATTTTTTTAACATGGGGTAAGATTTTAAGAAAAATCGAATTAACACTTTTTTTTATAAAAAATAAAAAGCTAAAAAATAACCTTGATAAAAGTTGGTAAGAATTGATTTTAAAAACACTATCTTTTCAAAACTTTAAGATTATGATTAGGTTAGGTTATAGTGGCTATCCAAGATGGAAACGGACACACTTAGGCCAGTTTAGTGGCCATTGTGATACCACATAAATCTTAAGGCTTCCTCCTAAGATCAATATAACCAGCGTGAGTCCCTTACGAAACGTGAGAGGCTGATTATACCGATATGATTTAGATCGTTAAAAAAGAATTCTCCTAGGTAATTCCTGCTTTTCGAGCTAGAGCAGGGCATGTGCAGAGAAGAGACAATTTTGTAAGAGCCCCAGGGAGAGGCTAGTCTTGCGGCTTTGGCCCGGTTTTCTGAGTAAGTCAAGCTCTAAGGCCCACCATTGTGGTTTCCTCTTTCCTCTTATGTGTATAAGTGGACAAGCAATTTCTAGCGATCTGTTCATAGCTGAGGTAAGGTCATTGACTTTGTTGTCAAGTTCATTAGCGTTAGAGGAAGGACTAGATGGTCCAGGTTCTAGTAAACTCTGTAATGAGTTCCTGTATGAAGCCCAGTCAGTTTTACTATAGTTTTGAAAAGTCAATGGACGCGGGTTATCATCCACATTGATATTGAACTGGATATATCTATGATCAGAGAAGAACTGTTCTTTGGATACTTTGCATTCCAAGATCATATGGTGCTTCCATATTATTTTACCTTATATGAAATATTGTTTTCAACATTCGGAAAAATTTTGAGAAAAATCGAATTGACAGTTATTTTTTACAAAAAATGAAAATCCAAAAAAAATATTAATAAAAGTTGGTAAAATTGATTTTCTACAGAAATATATTTTCTAAACTTTGGGATATTTTCTTTAAACTAATTTTATCTTTTCAAAAATATTATTGTCAACATTTAGTAAAACTTTGAGAGAAATCGAATTGATATAAAATTGATTTACAAAAAATATAAACCTACAAAAAATAGTACTAAAATTTGTTAAAAATTGATATTATGGTTTTCGATATTTCGTTAATAGTAGAAGACATTGACTTCAAATTCATTTTATTCATCAAACTTGTATTTGCTTACAAAAATAAAAACTTTTAAAAAATGCTTCTTAAATTGGTAAAAATTGGTTTTCGCCCAAAATTCTCGTTTACAAAAATTGATTTCGAAATCAAACTACATATTTCATTGTTGGTAATTTTTTAAAAATTTTTAAGAACAATTCAAATGACAACTTTTTTAACAAAACACAACTTTTAAGCTAGACATATCGACAGATTGGATTTGATGTTATTGTTGCAGGCCCAGCCTCTTTTTTTTCAGTCGATTCTTTTTTTATCCTAGTAAGATTTTGATGGAAAAATTTGTTTCTGCTTTAAAATAAAATTTGATCGGAACAATCTTTAAAACTAAGTGTAATTTTTTTTCAACTGAATTCATAATTACATATTTTTTTGGTAATTTTTATCTTTGAAAGCCTTTTTACAAGAACTTACTCTTGGAGAAATTGTCAGTTTCCAGTAACTATAAAAAAGAATATGCATGGCAAAGGATTGTCACAATTTTTCAAAATTCGACAGAAATTGTGAAGACTTTGATTTTCTTATATATTTGCAATCGTGACGTATGTAATTTAATAACTTACTATAAAGTTTTCGATACCTGCTGAAAAATCTTTATTTTGTTCACTTTAAAAGGCTTCATATTAAAAGAAATTCAATGCTATAGAAAAAAGTCGGTTTGTTTTTTCAAAAAAGTAAAAGTATTTAAAATTTATCAGTAAAATCTCAAGTCTTTCAGCCACACTTTGGCGAAACAATGAACTTGGACTTTAAACTACCTTAAGAACGAAATATCAACTTTAATATATTTTACTACAAGTTGTGAAAATATGTTGTGGAAATATAAACTTTTCAGGAGTTGTTAAATACAACATTTTTTTGTTTTTTTTTTTAATAGTAGTATTTCCTTGAAGATACAAGCCTTAAATTTTGTATTTAAACAGAGAAAGTCTTAATAATTTGTTGACTAAATGTTCTATTCTCAAATATTTAAAATCGTTATTCTCTAAATCCGTCGATTTATTTTTTCAATGTTCTACAATGTGTAAACATTATTTTTCACAAATTCCTTCTGTTATAGATTATATGAAACAAAACTAATTATTTCTATATTTAATATTTTGTATTTTCTTACTCTCTCCCATTATTATAAATAACGCATAACTTTACGGGTCAAAAATATATTCTTAACCAAATTATAGCCTTTAACCAAAAAACTTTTATTATCATGCATTTTATGTGCTTTGTTCCTATTCTTATCGCCCATTAAAATATTGTCAACATTTTCAAAAACAAACTTTTTCAAAAAACTTACAATTCAAAGGTTTACGTAAAAATAAATCTTATGCTCGATAACCACAAAAAACCTTTTATATATATTGAGGGTTTAACTTTTGAACAATCGTATTTTACAATCCGATTTAAATATCATAAGCTTAAAGAATCAATTATGTTCAACCAATATTTAAAGGTTAAATTAGGGTCATTAAAAAAAAGTTCGCAGGTAAAGATGATGTTATCAACTTTGTGTAAGATTGTAAAAGTAAAAGTCATAGCATCCTTGTGGTATAACCTTTAAGCCACCATCAATATTCTTTTATCATATTTTTCTTTAGACTTTGGTACATATATTGTTTAAGGGTCTCTATAGAAGTTTCTTTTTCAATTCTATGTTTTCTACTGGGGCAAATGTGCACCTGATGTAACCTACATCATAACAATACTATATTTTACCCTCCGGTAGTGTAAGTAGTAATGTTTAAACTCAGAATTATCATGATTTTCTGAACTTCCTAAAGTCTTTATCTTTTCTAATCTAAAGCCATGATAACATAAATACCAATAAGAAACCTAATTTACTTGATTACTGTGGGGAGTTGTACTAAATACAAAATATTTTTCATCCTTGTGAATGATTTCCATGAATAAAGCTCTGCAATTTGCAACCTTGTCAAGCTACTATACCGCCTTTAAGGTGACAATCATAAAATTCAATACCCTAAACAGCTTTATCAGAAATCAATATTAGAATCCTTATTAAATGACTTGAATATCCTTTTTTAAAGCATTTTCATTCATTTAAATAAGTCGATAGAATTTTCAGTACACAGACTCATGGATGCTAATAATAAGTGACTTCTAAATCAACCCTAAGTAAATACATATATAAGTTTATTTAAAAAAAAGTCCTTCAAAAATAAAACCTGTTCCACGTTTTTTTTTTTTTTGCAAAACAAAGTAAAGCAAAACAATCACACCCAACAACCTGCGAGATGATTCAATCAGTTGGGTGTGATTTTTGGCACTGAAGTCTAGGTTTTCGACATTCCCGTAAAATTATCTACCGACACCTTTGAACACCATTCACATTATAAAAAGCTAAAGCTTTACAAAATAACACACATATTAAAAACCTGGGGATTCCTCAAAAGACTCTCTCTCTCTCTTTTTCTATAGCTGCCCACCTTTTGCTCAAAAATCACACTAATTTGACATTGTCCTTTTTTAGAGCACCCGCCTGCGCACAGGATAACCTAAGAGAATCCTTTTTATCATGAATAAAATCCTTCGAAATTCAATGTGTGTGGAACGTAAATTCAAAACACTGATATCTTCTCTCAATTCAGCAATTGAAAAAGCTTTCGAAATTACAAAAATGTTGCTCTTATAATGCCTAGGACAAGTACCAAATACCAGAGGCAGCATCCCTTTCCCGAAAATTTCACAACATCAATAAGTGGGACAATCTTTTGCTCCAACGAAGCGCCTCCATGACTATTCTATTATAACAGCAGCTCCACCATCCACGAAGGATATACTTTAGAGGTTGTAGGTAGTTCGAAATCTCTAAAAGAGAGAGAGATGCTTTTTGAATAGATTGAGATTCAGATTGTTTTTCCTTTGGGTTCGTTGTTTTTGTTTCTGTGTTTGGTTTGTTAGCTCGATAGATAGATACCAACCAAGAGATTGTGCTGGGCATCACCGATGCTGCTACCAAAAATTTTGCTAAAAGTTGTCAGTTAAGCTCCGACATCCGGTATAATCGGAGCCAACGGTATATAATATTTCTTCCGCAACAACACACAAGAATCTCTTCTATATCGTCCTTGCGTTTTTAATGGTCGTCCTTAAAAATTATTTTTACAAAAAAAAAAAAAAATGAAATCCGTGCGGTCTTTTATTTCTTAATTAAAATCTCCTTAAAACATCCTTGAAGTGAGTTCAAAATTAAAATTCATCTAAAACTAAGCTATGGTGCGTTGAAAAAAAAGTCCTCTGCAGGGGAACTGATAACGTTTTTGAAACGAGAAGAAAAAAAAAAGTTAAAATAGAAGAAAAATCTATCCTCTGTTTCATGAGTGCGGTAAAATTTAATTTGGACCGAAGGATAAATGCTGCCAAGTGTAAGAGTTGACAAGTGCGAGTATAGAAGTCGACTCTTTGCTGTCCTTGAAAGTTAAAAGTTTCAACTTGTGTTTGAAAAAGAGTCCTTTTAATGAGACAACATCGCATCCTAGGTAGGCCACGTCTTATCAACATCATCATCACAAGTAATTTATATGTTGGTTTTGTGAGTTCAAACCTTTAGATATATAAAAGTGAGTAAAAAGGTGCATTTTTTAAGTGTGTATTTTGCAAGAAGCAGGTCATTAGTGTGAGACAACATTTTGGAGTAAATAAATACAAAAAAATCCTTCACAAATTTGTCGAACAACACACACAAAAATAAAAAAAACACTCTCTTTATTAAGTCCTGGCTCTGCTCATCATTATTGGATATTTTCAAAATCCTTTCACGGGTCCACAGATGATTGTGATATAAAATAAAGGATATTTTTTTTCCTAAACAATTCTGCTAATCCTTGTGATGAAAATTGTGAAAAATCGCATGAAAAAAAAATGTTCATAATTTAAAACGGGATATACCCATTTCGTGCTTATTTTAATCCTTTTCGTGTGTTTCTGTCTGTTATGTCGGTCGGTGGTGCGGTTCCGGTGTATCCTTTCGTTGTGCGGTGCGAAAAACACGAGAATTGAAAAAAAATTAAATAAATGAAAAAAAGTTATCCTCTTTTCGAGCTTGGTCGTTGTTTGCATGGTTTAGTCATCGTCGTCCTCGTCGTCGTAGTCCACCTTCACAACACCATCATCATAACAAAATACACCAGAAGAGAGATGAAGTGAAAATCAGTGAAAAGTGAAAATTATGCTATGATGATTATTATGATTATATGAATTCAGTGTGTCCTTGGAATAGAAAAAAGGAGAGTGCCATAGATAATCTTGAAAAAAAAATTGTTATCATTGTTCCGTTAAGGAAAGAAAAAGTATCTCATTGGTGTGTGTAGGTTGCATCATTGGAAAATGATAAACAGGATCTGTTTTATCCTTCGTGTTTTTTTCTTGTGGGTTGGTTGAATCCTTGCTGTGGTCGGTGAGTTGAGTGTTTTGTTTTTTTTTTTTTCGTGTCGTGTTCTGGTGCAAGAAACCTACTGTTTACCACGTAGCCATTTGTATGCAACAGGTTATAATTTGTGAATTATTAAAAGTTATTAATTACATTTTAATGAAAGGGAAAAGAAAAAGTTAAAGGAAGGCGAATCGTGGTGTACAAGGATTTTTATGAATGGTGAGTCCAGTTTAAAATTTTAAGTTGACACGACCGGCTTTTCACGGATTCTGTTTTCCTATGAGTCCTTCTTAATTCCACCCATAATTTGTTGGATTTTGTGTTATTGATCCTGGTTTGTGTTGACAGGACCTTGAAGTTAAAACAGGTTTGAGGGTTAAGATTTATCTTAATTTCATTGTTTGTTGGTTATAAAGTTCGGTGTAGACGGATGGACGTTGCATTTATACTGTTTGTTGTTTTTAAGGATATTGATAGATTTAAAGAATGGACTTAAAAATTGTTAAGAAGATTTATGCAGGATTTTTGAAATCATTTGAAAAATCTGATTTAATTGCTGATAATGTTTTTTTTTTGGTTGTGTATGTATAAACAGAACTGACAGATTTCTTCCATAGCGATGGGTTCTCATTGTGTCCAGGGAACGAAATTGTTACAGCAAATAAACTTTTTTTCTTAATATTTTAGACAAAGTATATTTTCGTGATTCCTTAGAGGCAAACATTTTGTTGTTGATAATTTTGAAGAAAATTGTTTTCTTTTTATTATTCTCATAAGGAAGCTTGATTCAACATTTCGTACAACTTGTAAACAACTTTTAAGTTAAAATTCTACTAAAGTTTTTGAATTTTTTTTAAATATTTTGAAAGATTTAGTGTTACTAAGATTAAAAAATAGTTTTACTGAATAGAAATAATTTTTACTGCAGGTAAAAAAATGAATATGTTTAAAATATTTCTGTTAGAAAAAATGGTTCACGGTTTCAAAGCGTTTATAGGGTTCAAAATGTAGTTGATGTAAGAAACTTTGTTAAAATAAAAATTAAACATATTAATGAAATAAAATGAAGCAAAATAAATGATAATTCAAATGACTGAAGCTGATAACTTCCATTCGTGCCTGTCTGACGATATTTCTTAAAGTTAAAAAAAATGAATATCAACATTTTGTGGAAGATAAAAAAGTTTGAAATCACTTTCTTTCCTTGGTCTCATGATACCTTAGTTTTAAACCATTTTTTTGTAGTTTTTCAAAACAAAAGTTGGAATCTTGATTTTTCCACAAAATGCACTGAAAGTTAATAATTAACGATTCCTAAATAAAAAAGAGGCTGGGATGCGACCCACACTGATAACTTCCCATCCCGTCTGTCGATTTGTCTTGCTTAAAAGTTTGTCTATATGTACTCGTATCAATTTTAACCAAATTTGTGTACTATTTTTTGTAGATTTTATTTTTTATGAAAAAACGGACTGTTGGATTTTAATATAAAAATTACTGAATATCGAAAACAATATTTTCTGTGAAATAAAATAAGTTTAAAGCCAATATTTTTAATTTTTGAAAAGCTATTTGAGTCGAAAGTAAATTTTTACCAAGTTTGAGTATTGTTTTTTTTTTAGAGTTTTATTTTTTGTAAAAAAAACTGTCAAATCGATTTTTTTTTTTAATTTAACCGAATGTTGAAAACAATATTTCTTAAAAAAAAAAAAAATTAGTCTGAAGCCAATATTTCAAAGTTTTTAAAAGATATTTGAATCGAAAATCAATTTTCACCAACTTTTATTAATTTTTGTTTAGGTTTTTATTTTTTGTAAAAAAAAACCGTCAATTCGATTTTTCTCAACATTTTTCAGAATGTTGAAAACAATATTTCTTATAAGATAAAATAAGTTTGAAGCCTAAATTTCAAGTTTTTAAAAGATATTTGAGTCGAAAATCAATTTTTACCAACTTTTATTAAATTTTTTTTAGGTTTTTAATTTTTTGTACCAAAACTGTCAGTTTGATTTTTTTTTTAAATTTTACTGTGTTTTACTGTGTTGACAGTAATATTTTTTGGAAAGATAAAAGTAGTTTAAAGCCAATATCTACAATTTTTGGAAAGATATTTGAGTCGAAAATCATTTTTACCAACTTTTGTTATTTTTTTTTTGTTTTTAATTTTTTGCAAAAAAAACTGTCAATTCAATTTTTTTTAAATTTTACTGAATGTTGACATTAATATTTTTTCGAAAGATAAAAGTAAATTAAAGCCAATATCTCAAAGTTTTGAAAAGATATTTGAATCGAAATTCAATTTTTACCAACTTTGAGTAATGTTTTTTTAGATTTTTATTTTTTTATAAAAAAAATTGTAAATTCGATTTTTCTCAAAATTGTATCAGATGTCGAAAACTTTATTCTTCATTGCATTGCATATTTAGTCGTAAGATTTTGGAGGTGACAATTTTTTTTTTTTCAGTTTTTTTTAAATATAAAAAAAATCGGTCGATGGAATTTTTATTCATTTATTTCATTTATTTGAACTTATTTGGTACAATGTACATATGGCTACTTAAATATAGTGATTAGAATGTTATGCTAATTCTAAGCAACTATAAATGATTATTTTGAACTAGGGATTTAATTAATTAATGGGATTTGGTTTTGAGAAAAATTATGAAAAAAAAACTCAATAGCTTTTTAATAAAATTAAAACTAATATGTAAAAAAAAAATATATATATACAATTTATAGAGCAATATCCTTAATCATAGCATCTTCACTATTTACACATTTATAAATGAAATTTTCATAGATGTTTGTACAATTTTCTTTAATAGTTAACATTTTTGGTATTTCATGTAATCCAATTGTAGAGAAATGCCGAGGCAGATTCAATATGTTTTTCAAAATTTTGTTTTGACAAATCTGAACTTTCTTGTAGTGACAGTTTGCACAAAAAAACCAACTTGGTGATGCATATAACAGAGCAGGTAGAATAGCGACTTTTTATATTAATAACTTGTTTTCTTTACTCAGGTTTGTGACATTTCTTGACGAATTTCAACGTAAAACTTCCTATCGCTCAAAAAGCTTTTAATTATTTTAATAATGTAAGTTGGAAGACCAATTTTTAGGAGCTTGTGAAGGACAATATTATGCCAAACAGAATCGAAGGCTTTTTCGATGTCCAACGATATCATGCCGACAGATTTTTTGTTATTAAGGGCTATTTTTAAATCCTTAAAAAGTCTTACAAGTTGGTGAGTCGAGGAGCGTTCTTTTCGGAACCCAAACTGTTCTGGAGGTAGAACATTTTTGTCTTCAATGATTTCTGTCATTTTTAGACAGATAATTTTTTCAAATAGCTTGCAAAGGCAGCTAAGTAAACTAATTGGGCGGTAAGAAGTTATATCTGATAGTGGTTTGTTTGGTTTTGGTATTGGGATGATTTTTGCTAACTTCCACCTTGTGGGAAAATAACCCACAAGGTTAAGAAAGAGAGTTCTCAAGAAAAAAATACATTTGTTTGGAAAATTTTTGATTATTTTGTTGGAGATTTTATCGCAACCTGGCACTTTTTTTGGTTTAAGCTCAGTTTTTATAATGTTCTTTACAAATGTGTGAGAAATTTGAGGAACACTTTGGGGGTCAGTAACGAGTTGCTCGATTTCTATTAGGCTAGACTCGACTTCCCTGACTGTACCTGGGTCGTTAAAGTTAAAAATATATATATTTCTTTGAAATTACGTTACAATATATTATACAAAATTTAATTCAAGTCTCTAGCGTTTTTGGTTCGTAAGATATTAAGGGTTAACCAAAATTTTCACCTTTTTTCAAACTGCTATGGTTAAAAAACCACCCACGCAATTTTTTGAGAGCCCTTTTTGCATTTTTCTGCCTTATTATCTGTATAACAAAATTTATTTGAAATCTATATCTCTTCTGGTTCTTGAACTATTCATGAATCTTCAGTAACGTACGGACCTACGTTTACACGCACACACATACATCTTTCTAAAAAAATTTTATTTCGACTCTAGGGACCTTGAAACATCGAGAAATGTCAACAAAATGTCAAAATTTTCAATTTGACAAATCGGACCCATTACAATAATTTCCTATGGGAATTTAATAATGTCAATTAGACTGTTCTCTGAAAGAAGCTCATACAAAATATTTTGGATACAATATCCTTTTATTTGTTTGTTGCTTGTAAAAGTTACTATAACAAAACACTCAATTTTCTGAAAAAAAGTTTCTCCTTTAAAACAAAATTATTTAAAGTCAAACGGTTTAGGAAATATGAATATAGGTTTCTTAAAGGCATACATAAATCTCTCTTAAAACCATTGGTTTCAATTCTAGGGCATTTGAAAAGTCTAGATATGTCAAAATATTCAAATTGACAGATCAGACTGATTGCAGCAACTTCCTATCGGAAGTTAAAATAAAAAAATAAGACAAAATAAAATAATAATAAAAATTCAATGTAAAGATTTCACTATTTCTTATTTTTTATTAATTTTAAAGCATTTAGAAACATATGAAAAAAAAACACTAAGAACAAAACAATTTTCAAAAAAATCAAAATTTAATACAAAATTGTTTTAAAAAATGAACGTTTTTTAAAGAATGTTCGATATGAACATATTATCAATAACATTTGTAAACATTTATAAAATTAATTCAAATTTGTTCATATTTTTGAATTTTTTAAAATCAAATATTTATAAAAATCATAGATGACGACTAATGTCAACGGATTACGAAAATTTGGATCCGAAAAACTAGAACTTAATTAATTTTGAATATGAACATTGAATAACTCTCCAAAAAAAATCTAAGAAAAAATATTTGTGGAACTTTTTTAAGGAATATTTCCCTTAAAACCAAAATTCGTTTAACTCTTGAAAACTCATCTTTAAAAAAGGATTAATTAAAATTCAATTTTTTTTTTGTATAAAATTTATTTTCTTTTTGAAGTGGGGACATCAACAAACATTGATTCAATACAAAAAGCTATGATAGAGCTCTTAAGAAAAAAGTAAGGGCTAAAATTAACACGATATTTTTTTCATCATGCTGTTTGTTATAACCTTCAGAAATAAAAAGTAAATGAAGGTGTACTTTAACTTATAAGAAGTTGAATCGTAAGTAATGTTTAAGTCTAGGTCCTACCAATATCTATTCATAGCCTCCAATCGGTATACCGTTGACAATTTCAAATTTCTTAAAAACCTCAATAAACGTGTATAGAAGTACGTAGAATTGATAGTACTTCGATTTGAGTGAAAGACAATATTTAAGGTCCAAACTGCTTCCAAGATTTCTTATAACATTTAATAGTAAAATTTGAAAACACATTTATTAAAATATTATTTGTTTTCACATCAAAAAATTCTTAAGTCTGATTTTTTTATTTATTTTAAAAGAAATAAAGTTAGAATTTTTGAAACAAAAATGTGAAAATCTTATTTTTTTTTAAACAAAAAGACCAAATTCTTCTGCGAAATTTTGATATTTTTGAAATTTTATCATGATCTTACAAAAAGAGTTTTATGTGTTTAAAAAGTTTGTATAACTTAATTTTATCTTAAAAGCTGAGTCACAAATCAAGGTTGGTATTAAACATTTTTGGTAATTTTTTAAAACAAAGGAAATATCAACTTATTAATTTTGTTTTGTGGTATCACTTCCAGTTATTTACCAACCATTTGCAATTTTGTCTCGGATTATTTTGAATCAGTATACTTTGGTATGTTACCTAACCTCCTAAGAATGTTCACGTTAGAATCACGAATTTAAATATAATGAAAGTATCTGAAGGCTTCGTATATATGAAATTAAAAGTTCTGGACCAGATGACATTCCTCTTTAGATCATTTAAAAACATGCAATATCTCGATATCACTTTATTTGATTTTATTTCCTTTAGAATTAGTCAATTCAAAGACAAATTCAAAACATATTTCATCTCTCTTATTTTTGAATCAGGATCAAAACAAACATTAATTAATACAGGCTAGAAAATTTTAGAGGCATTTAAGTTCTGAGCTCACTAAGAAAACTGTTTGCACAAATGTTGAATTGGATTGAAAGAAATAATTTGATAAGTCGATATCAGGCTGGTTTCCGGGCGGGCCCTTCAACAATTGATCAAATGTTTTCACTTACGAGCGTTGCCAGGCGTTTTATCAACAAAAAGGAGCCCCTATACACTTTTGTCATCGATTTTAAAGCTGCTTTTAAAACCATCAACAGAGAAGATCACTTTTATATAAGCTGTAACGTCTTTGAACTAAATTTATTCGGATTTATGAACAACTTTTATTAAATACGTCTGCAATCTTTTTTAATCATATATCTACATATTTCAAAATCCTTTAAAACTGAAACAGGTGTTCCACAAGGCTGTATATTGAGTCCGCTGATGTTCGCTCTTTTGATCAATGATATTGAAAATAAATTACCGGGAGACATCAACTATGGCGATTTATCTTTTAAGATGTTGCTCTATGCTGATGAGCTGGTGGTATTTTCTAAAAACATAGTGACATTGCAGCTTCAGATAAATAAGCTTAAACTATTCGTGGGATCTCAAAATTAACATTTCTAAATCTAAACTTATGATTTTTAAAACTCATAACCGTAAAGATAATAATGTATGAAATTGGACATTAGATGGTACCACTATTAAAGTTGTCAGCGAGTATAAATACCTTGGTTTTACTATCACTTATAATTTAAACATAAAAAATCATATTAAAGAGAAACTGATACTAGCCAAATCAGCTATAAGCTCGATGTGGTCACATTTTTTTTTCCAAAAAGCTTTGTGAGACCTACATCGAAATTCAAGGTTTTTTAGGCTACCATGAATAGTTTCTTTTGTTATGGGAATCAAGTGTACTGGATACCAATTTCCAGAGGATATGGAAAATATTCAAAGATACTTTTTCAAAAGAATCTTCCGGCTGCTGCGTAGCACGCCTTATTATTAAAGTTATGCATAGACCTGATGGTAATCTGCACAAGCAAATACCAAATTATATCACTTCATTATAGATAGTCCCCTTTTAGAACTTGGCATGCTCTTGCCACAGCACATAATTTTACAACTGCATTTTGATGGTTGATGAGGAAATGTACAAAACTAATCTCGAAAGGCCTAGAGAATCACTTTCTATAGGTAGCCGTCTTAAATAAACTTTGGGTGATTATAATTCTTTCTGTGAGGACTTTTCTGCTTCTGATATAAGTTTGATATTCAAAATACGGACTGAAACTCTTGATGTTAACTACTGGCCACATAGAACTGACATTGATGCAATTTGGTCACTCTGCAACCAAAACAAAGATGTTTAACATTTTTTAGAAATTTGTCTTATTTTACAAGAAATCTAAGGACTTCATTTCGATAAAAGCTTCTTTTCGTTCGAAGAATGTTTACATGTTTTTTAACGGGGAGTAAGTTGGAAATTGCTGGTACGCTATGTCTCCCATGAAAATAATTACAGAGATTCTTATTTCAGTCTCTTTTGAAGTATCTACTTAAATAAAAAAATAAACTAAAAGCCCCAAATATTCCACAACTTGAAGTTCTTAGAGTTCGCCTTTTTCTGTTTTAAATAAACTAAAAGTCCATATTCTCCGAAACCTTTTACTTCTTCGCTACCTTCGGTTTTTTTAGTTTAAAAAAAATATAAACTTAAATTAAAGTACTTAATTATTAATTGTTTTCTTTTTTCATAGAAACACATAATTATTGTTAACTATTCTTTCTCTTCTTTAAATTACTTTGCCACTTTAACAAATAAAATAAATAAATTAAATTGGGCGGTGCAACAGTCCGTTGTAAACCAGGGCATAGTGACTTACAACTCTCAACCATTCCTGTTTGCGAGTACTGTTGTTAGGGATGGAAGGGACCTGCAATTTTAGGCCGAATCCGAACGGCTTATTTTAGAAATCACTTTTTTATAACAAGAATTACTCTTAAAGGGTTTGTCAATTAATCGCAAAAGGCAGTACCCTCGAATTTTTTTTTTTAATTGAGGTGGCACAGGCGGGGATTGAAGCCAAGACCCCTTGCATGACGTTCCAACGCACTAACCATCATTCCACGGGTACTCCAGTTTAACAAAACAACATTTAAAAAGTTGATCACATTTTTGTAAAAGTATTTATATATGTTCTTTTTTTTATATTCCATAATTGTATAGCTACTCTTTTTTTCTCAATGTAAATGTCTTGATAATATTCGGCAGATGGCACTTATGTCATGCTTATAAGTTTTTTTTTTACATTATAAATTATTATGTATCGTTTTATTGAATAAAGATTTATCTATCTATTTTAATCTATTTAATACAGACCCATTTACAAATTGTAAGCTATTTTGTTTTAAGCTTTATTTTTTTAATGAACATTTAATTGCTGAGTTACAACACTGTTTCGAGTCAGGCAGATGAACAGCTTATAAAGTCCTTGTTTGATGTTACTCGTTTATAAGAGGATTTGATAAGAGTTTGCAGACAGACAGAGTTTTCACAAATTTTGCTAAAGCCTTTGATATCATGAAATTCTTGTTCATAAACTATCTGTGCTGAAATTCCATTCTCAATTCTAAAAATGTTTTATCTAACATTTTAGTAATCGTAACCAATTTGTCAAAATAAATAAATCCAAATGTTAAGTTATCAAAGTTTCCTCAGGTGTTCCACATGGGAGTCATATTGGACCTTTGTTTTTACTATTTTTATGAACGATATTCCTGATGCCTTTCAAATGTCTAATTATTTGTTGTACGCTAATGAATATATTGGCATTGTGGTGATATAGGAATTTACCATTTCTGAGAACCTTTAAATGTCAAAGTTTTACTTGTTTAAGGATCAACTCACAAATTTTGTTTGATTACTTAAAATAATGATATAGTTCTTGCAAAAGTTACTCAAAAAAAGATTTAGAAGTTAAACTTTATCATAACCTTTCTCTAAATTTTCATATACTAAACAAAGCATTCTTACGAACTCAAAGCCTTTACTCAGCCTTTGAAAGACCTAATGTTGTGTGTGTTGTGTTGTTCGAAATCCATAACACAAATCTCATTTTCTTGGAATAGAAAGAGTGCAGGAATATTACACTTAATATGCTTTTAATAAGTTGAATTGAAATATTGATCGACCTTCATATTTTTTAAAGGTGTATGCAAACGCTTGAGTTAAGAGGGAAATGTCTGCCGTTTCTTTTTACGAAAAAATATTGTAGTAGATTTCTTTGACGTGATTTCCTGGAATATTGAATTAAAAAAAGAGGCCCACACTGATAACTTCCCATCCCGTCCGTCGATTTGTTTCGCTTAGAAGTTTGTAGGTTTTCGTGTTGGGTTAAAAAAGTTTCCTGTTAAATTATTCTTTAAAGCTTTAAAATTACCAACAATATTTTTCATATAAAAAGTAGTTCAGTTTGATAAACTAGTTTTGTGAAATAGATTTTCAGTCGAAACAATTTTTTACCGATTTTACTTGCATTTCTCAAATTTTTACAAATTGGATGAATGAAATTTATTTGAGAGATATCAAGAACCGAACATCAATTTTTACCAAATTTGAGTACTATTTTTTTTTTTTTAAAAATGACTGTTGGATTTTTAGAAAAAACTACTGAATATCGAAAAAAATATCTTCTATGAAATAAAAAGAGTTTGACGACAATATTTTTTATTTTTAAAAACCTATTTGACTCGAAAGTAAATTTATACTGGGGCTCAGTTTTGTCTCCGATCTGTCTGCTACTTCTAAGCCAATACACTGTTTCGCTGACGAAACCACTCTCAGCTTTTCATATTCCTTTCCAGACTCACAACCCTCCCCTTCGGATGTGGTACTGCAACGCCAAATATTATAAGCTCATTACAATGGGGAACAAAAAACCGCGTGGAATTTAATGCTTCGAAGACCCAATGTTGTCTTGTATCGTTAAAGCGAGATATGCCCTCTATGCCACTATCTCTGAGTGGCAGTAACCACATTTTTTGCAGCGATCACATACGCGATGTCTCCTAAAATTCCGAAAGATGTCTTGGTTTTATGAGAAGATGCAAGAAGTGTTTCTACAAAACCTATATACGTCCGAAACTTGAATATAACTCTCATATCTAGGCTGGTGCTCCAGTTACTTATTAAAGCCTCTTAGACAGTATTCAAAGAAGATCTTTAAAAGTGATTGGTTACATGAACATCATCAACTCAATTACGTCACTCGAACATCGTCGTAAAGTTTCTTTTCTCACGCTTTTTTACCGTTATTTCAACGGACTATGCTCTAGTGAAATTGCCAGTTGCATTCCTCCCCTTAAAAAATATGACCGTAATACCCGCGCTTCTAGGAATGCCCATCAGTTTTCTCTTGAACCCAACTTCGTCCGCACTATGAAGTACAGAGATTTATTCTTTAGTCGTTCAGAGCGAATGTTCAGGAATTCAAAATCAATGTACAATAATATCTCCAATTTTTGATAAGACATTTGAGTCGAAAATTAATTAAGCCTCAATTTTCACCAACTTTAAGTAATGTCTTATATTTTGTAAAGATTTTTCTCAAAAATTGACTGAATGTTGAACCAATATTTTTATAAGATAAATTGAGTTAAAGGCCAATATCTCAAAGTTTTTGAAATATATTTGAGTCAAAAATCAATTTTTACCAATTTTTTTTAAATGTTCCTTTAAGTTTTTATTTTTTATAAAAAAACGGTCGATTCGATCTTTCTAAAATTTTACCGAGTGATGAAAAAAATATTCCTTAAAAGATAAAATTAGTTTGGAGCCTCAAGTTTTTGAAAAGATATTTGAGTCGAAATTCAATTTTTTCCACCTTTGAGTAATGTTTTTGTTTGTTATAAAAAAAACTGTCAATTTAATTTTTCTCAAAATTCTACCAGATGTTAAAAACGTTATTTTTCATCGCATACAATTTTCGAGGTGACGAATTTTTAACTTCAAATAGGAAGTTATTGTAATTGGTCCGATTTGACGAATTGAAAATGTTGACATTTCTCGACGTTTCAAGGTCCCTAGAGTCGAAATAAAAGATTTTTAGAAAGATGGCTGTGCGTGCGTGTGTTCGTACATTCGCGACGTTTTTTTCGTCGTCCATAGCTCAAGAACCAGAGGAGATATCGATTTCAAATAAATTTTGTTATGCAGATAATAAGGCAGCAAGATGCAGAAAGGGCTTTCAAGAATATTGCGTGGGTGGTTTTTTTACCATAGCAGTTTGAAAAAAAGGTGAACATTTTGGTTAACCTCAAATATCTTACGAACCAAAAACGCTAGAGACTTGAATTAAATTTTATTTAATATATTGTAACGTTTGATATCACGAAGTATATTTTTTGAAAAAAAATCCATTTAACGTTTTTTTTAATAATCAAAGAAACTTACAGTTTTTTTTATAAAATTCTAAAAAAAATATTACTCAAAAACTTGAAATTTAGGCTTCGAATTTATTTCCTCTTATAAGAAATATTGTTTTCAATATTTTGAAAAATGTGGAGAAAAATCGACAGTTTTTTTACAAAAACTTAAAAACTGAGACATATTGTTTTCAAAATAAAATTTGGAAAAAATCGGTTGGACAGTTTGTTTACAAAAATAAAACTCTAAAAAAAAAAATACTAAAACTTGGAAAAAATTTACTTTCGACTCAAATAGCTTTTTAAAAAATTAAAAATATTGGCTTCAAACTTATTTTATTTCATATAAAATATTGTTTTCGATATTCAGTAATTTTTATATAAAAACCCAACAGTCCGTTTATTCATAAAAAATAGCACGCGAATTTGGTAAAAATTGATACGAGTACATATCTACAAACTTTTAAGCAAGACAAATCGACAGACGGGATGGGAAGTTATCAGTGTGGGTCGCATCCCAGCCTCTTTTTTAAATAGCTTTCTGACAACTGCTTACAGAAATTTCCAATAAATACTGGAATAATGTATAATGCAACAAAATTCTTTCGAATCTTAGCCTCAACAAATTACAAAAAAACCTGTGATGCATACCTTTTGCTTTTTTTTTTCATAAATCAAAATAATGGTTTGCACAATTATTTTGTTCTACAAATTATTGAACTTGTTCAAAGAATAAGCTATTTTAAAATTAATCAAATCTGTATCCATTGTTTTTGCGTGTAATATAATCAATTCAAGGACAATTAATTTATTAAATTTGTTCACCCAATATTTCATTCATTCCATAAAACACCCTTATCCATCTCTATCTAATAATTTAAATTTGATTTTTTCATAGAAATATTTAGGTTTCTATTTAATTTAATTTTAATTTTGTATTGTTTTTTTAAACAAGAATACTTTTTAATACATATTAAATTTTCTAGTTTCAATAATAATATCTGCAGTGCAGATTAATTAATTACAATTCACCATTAAAACCTATTTTAAAATTGTTTTATATAGATACTCGAGTATCTAAATAATAACATGTTTTCAATACTACAAAAAAAAAATACTTTATCTAATTAGTAATTCAGATACTTGATCAAATTTCTGATAAAACTGCAATTTGCGGGAAGCAACAAAAAAAAAAACGAAACCACTACAAATACAAATTTAGCCTTTTATTAAAATTAGCTTTTTTGATTTTTAAATTATTTGATGCAGGTTTATGATTAAAAACAAAAAAATATTTTATTTTTTAAATGGAAACATTTGTAATACGGAGAATATTAGTAAATAAAAAAAGGGTACAAAAAAAACAACACCTTGATTTTGTAATTTAATATAATTTTGACATTTTTGCGCGGTTAACTACCACAAGTACAGTTTTATTCGTTAAATATTCCATCAACCAACTCGTTTAGAGAAAAGGTTTTTAATTATTTAATGAAAAGCAAATTAATGACCATATCTACGTCGGTCGTACCGTGTCATATCTCGCTATGTATTACGTATCTATGTACATATGAATTGGCTTTGAAATATCCACGGATATTATGTTGATGTTATTTCCCCAAATGGGAGTTTAATTCACATCACATATGCATTACATACAAAAGCGGTGTTGGACTTATGTATACTTACGCTATACGCCCTATTGGGAATATGTATTATTGTTATATTGTTATGTACATATTTTTGCTGGCAGGACACACACATGTATAGGTAAGATACATATGTATACGATACGTTCGTATAACCGCAGAACTGTTTATGGATTTTGAAATCCTAATTGGATTTCCCAAAGGTGTACGTGTTACGTGTTACACATTGGGGCAACACTCCACTTCCGCACTTCCGGGGTCAGATTGTCCCGGGTCCGAGTTCAATCTCCCCCGAAACAAATCAAAGATATACGATGCGGTCCAGCAACATCCCTTGACGTGGTCGCCCATCATCACCGACTAGACCCAATATAATCATGAGGGGTTGTTTTTGAGTGAGAACTATAGCGAACGCATGCATATGATGGCAAAGCACCAAATTGAATATCATTTGGATTACGGCTATATGTGTCAAGATATGAATATTATTGTATTTTATATGAGGTATATAAATGTGTTTTGTTCGCTGTTGCACATATCACATTATTTTTGTGGTTATATTGAACATTTGGTTTATTGGATGTAGAATATAGATGGCCGTTGGCGGAAGCTTGGAAATTCACTTCCGCTAAACATTTTACCTATTTTCTAATGATATTCTGAAATGGCTTATATTAACTAACATAGTATTAGAGAAAAATAGTCAAAAGGCGTTAAATCGCACGATCTAGGTGGCCAATTTATCGGTCCCAAAGGTGAGATGAAATGTTCACCGAACTCTCCTCTCAATAAGTCCATAGTTGCGCGTGCTGTGTGGCATGTGGCACCTACTTGTTGAAAACAACATGTCATGCAAGGCAAGCTCTTGCATTTTGGGCAAATAAAAAGTTGGATATCGCTCACCATTCACAGTTACGTTAACATTCGCATCATCTTTGAAGAAGTACGGTCCCATTATGCCACCAGCCTTAAACCGCACCAAACGGTGACTTTTTCTAGATGCATTGGTGGCTCTTGCAATGCTTCTGGCTGATATTCACTCCAAAATCGACAATTCTGCTTATAATCGTAGCCATTGAGCCAAAAATGAACTCCGTCGCTGAACACAATTTTTCGGTAAAAAGTGAATCTTAGGCCAACTTATCAAGAGCCCATTCATTAAAAATTTTACGTTGTAGTATGTCGTTTGGCTTCAATTCTTGCAGCAACTGTATTTTGAAAGGCAACACACCTTAATCCTTCCGCAAAATTGTCCACGTTATTGAGTAACAAAGGTCTAATTGCTGTGAACGGCGACGAACCAATAATTGATGGTCATTATTAACACTAGCCGATACACCTGCGATATTTTCTTCAGTTCGCATTCTACGTAAGCGTGTTGGTGGTTTTGTGTCCAACAATGTAAATTTAGTGCAAAATTTGGTCACAATAGCCGGAATAGTGGCTCAAGTAAACTGACCATAAACTGGAAGAAATGCGCGATGAACTTTCTTAACCAAGCAGGCGTTTTGATAATAAAGTTCAATAATTTTCAAGCGTTGTTTGTTTGAAAAATGATTCGTGGTTAAATTATAGACCAAACGGAAAATGTTTGACAATAAAATAAAACACGAAACTTGCGTCAGCTGTTTAAACAAGTATTGCCAGAACAATAATAGGGGACTTCAGTCGAAGATGATTTAAGGACGTACACAGCCGTAGTACGTCCAATCTTAACATATGTTTTGATTGTGCGGTGGCCTGCTCTTAGCAAAGCCTATAGTATTGATAAGCTAAAGAAGGCTTTAAATGTTATTTTGGATCTTCTACCAATCGACCTTTTTATTAAATACGTAGTTTCCGGCAGCTCTATTAGGCTGTAGGAATCAAACAGCTGGTTGTCAAAACCTTATGGTCACAGCAACATAACGAAATTGATTCCCTCAGATATTATCTCGGTAGACACTGCCTACTGCACTCCTACTTTGAGCCTTAGTATGGGTTTTAAGGTTATTTTCCCATCCAGAGAAGATTGGGAAGATGGCATCGTGTGGATAGGTTTCGACACAACCATATTTACTGACAGCTCAAAGATGGAGTGCGGAGTTGGTTCTGGGATCTTTTCTGAGTCCCTAAATGTAGCTTAATCCTTTAGACTACCTGACTTTGCTAGCGTTTTTCAGACTGAACTGCTGGCAAAATGGAAGCATGTAAGATACTTAAACAAAGCCCAAACCAAAACCGAAATATGGCTGTCTTCACAGACAGTCAGGCAGCTGTCAAACCCATTAACTCGGCCACATCCTCATATAAATTGGTCCAGCAATGTCGCGGTGAGCTTGTGAGCCTGAATATTAACCTCGGTGTTATCCTGGTCTGGGTTTCGGGCCATAGTGGTATCGTGGGAAATGAACGGGTTGACGAGCTAGCTCACTTGCGGAAATGGTTAACATTCCTCTTGGCGCTATGAAGGGTAAAAGCTATTCAATCTACCACACTGAATCAAACCGAAGGTGGAGCAATTTACCCAACTGCATTATATCTAGGAAGATATGGCCCACATATAATAAAACCCGTTTGTACGGGCAGGCCAAGGCAAGACATAGCCAGGATTGTTTGAACTATCGTTCGTAAATCGTTCAAACCGTTTCCAATAATGCAGTTGGATTATATTTCTTGGATGCACCTGGTGGTACAGGCAAAACCTTCGTTGTATCATTGATTTCAGCGACTTTTTATTCAGAACAGAAATTTGCATTGGCACTTGCATCTTCGGGAATTGCTGCTACATTATTAGAGGGTGGTTGGACCTCACATTCTGCATTAAAATTGCGAGAAATTCTGCTATGGCAACATTTCTGCGATTAAAGTCAATTATTTCATGGGATGAATGCACAATAGTGAATAAAAAATGCAAGATTTACGCGGTATACAACACATTTTTGGTAGTGCTCCGATATTTCTGTAACAGGGATTTTCGTCAAACAATTCAATTTTTTAAATTCATTGGAACTGGATGGTATACCACCGCATTGCTTGAATCTGAAAATTGTTTTTTTGATTATATTATTGCGAAATATCAATCCACCAAAACTGTGTAATGGCAGCAAATTGACAGTAAAAAGTTATTGCCAAATTTGATTAAAGCTACAAATTTAACTGGTAAATCAAAAGGAGAAGAGCGTTTGATACCGCGTATCCCCATGATTCCAACTGATATGCTATTTGAATTCAAAAGATTACAAAATCCTGTTCATTTAGCATTTGCGATGTCCATAAATAAGGCCATAGGGCAAAACACTTCACTTTTATGTTTTTCACATTGCCAACTTTATGTTGCCTGTTCCTCATAATGGAAAAACAAAAAATGTTGTTTTTCCAACTTTTTTAGACTAACCCATATAGACAATTTACACTTAACAAATTTTTTTTAAATATTATTACGCCTTATACGTAGCGAAGCACGTACCGGGGCTCTAGTTTTATATAAAATTTTAATACAAATCTCAATCTTTTCGTCTTTTTCTTGAAGATTTTCTTATATTTAAAAAAAAAGTATCATCTACTTCCGTTGAACACATTTTGAGTTTTTACGAAACAAGGGAAACGTAAGTAAGATTTACTCGTAGCGTGATGGTTAGTGCTGTCATGTTAATGGTCTTTGAATCAATATCTTTCTGTGCAATCTAAAGCTTTTTTCAAGAGTACTCACTCTTGCCACGAATTGACAAATCCTTTAATTCTTTGTATGAAACTTGCTTATTGAAATAAGCCAAAAGCTTAATAAGTTTTTTCATAGGAGTTTTATCATGAATATTGAAAATAACATCAAGTGTAATAGTAACTCTTCTTGGTCTTTTATAAATGCGAAAAGAAAATCTCCCGGATTTCAATAGTCTTTCAGAAATACCGAAGCATCTTATATTACTTCAATACTCGAATTCTTAGCAAATTTCCTCCAATCAGTTTACTCAACTCCTAGTATGAATAATCTTCCCTGAATGCTCAATATACCAAGTAAGGTTGATATTGGTGCATTACAGTTAAGTAGTTATGAAGTTCTTTCAGGACTTACATCACTTAACTCAAAATTAAATGCTGGAGTCAACGGTATACCCGCTATATTTCTCAAATATTGTGCCTCATAACTTTCCTATCGTGGAAAATATCTTACCTTATGCCAATTCACAAATCTGGTTGCAAGAACTTAGTAGAAAATTATAGAGGTATTTCTAAGCTCTTAACCATTCCCAAGTTAATCGAGAGTTTAGTAAAAAATAAAATTTAATTTTTAATGAAAGAATATATATTGAATTCCAACACGGATTTATATCTGGGCGATCCACTACTACAAATATGACTCTTTTTTCAGAATACGTAATTAATTCTGTTGAGGCATTGAGGCAGGTAGATGCTGTATACACAGATTTTAGCAAAGCTTTTGATTCTGTTAGCCAACAAACACTGCTACGTAAACTTGAGATATTTGGATTCCACTCTAAGTTTCTCAGTTGGATTTTGTCATAGATCATAGGTAGGTTTTAAAAAGTTGTCATTGATAACTTCCTATCGATGTCTATAGAATGTACTTCTGGTGTCCCACAGGGCAGTCATTTGGGTCCTCTTCTTTTTAATATTTTTATGAATGACATTATGTTAGCCATAAATCACTAATAGTGTATCACTTATAGTGTATAAATCGGGTGGTTAAATTCAAATAATTTAAAGTTAAATATAACAAATGTAACGTTATCTATTTTTTTCAAATCAAACACTCATATTGACTTTTAATACTTGATCGAGTCTAACACACTCTCCCGTGTAGAAAATATCAAAGATCTTGGTATAATTCTTGATTCAACTTTTTCTTTTAAATGTCATGTTGTCTATATAGTTGGTAGAGCGAAATCACTTGTTGGATTTATCAAACGAAATTGCATTGATTTTTGTGACCCTTACGGGTTATTTTCATTTTATAAATCCCTTGTCAGATTAATACTTGAATACGCAGATGTTATATAGAATCCAACCTTTAAGACCTTTTCCAATCGCATCGAAAAAGTCCAAAGGCGTTTCACAAAACTCATATTTTCAAAATGAAATGGAGTTTTGTCCCCGATTATAGAGCCTATTTCTAGAAATTAAGTCCCTGGAATCAAGACGAAACATTCATGATGTAATGCTTGTGAGGGACGTGTTATGCTATCATATAAGATGCCCTCCTTTGCTTTCTTTAATACCAATCTATGCACTATCAAGATTACTTCGCTTAAAGCATTTGCTTTTTGTACGATACCATCGGACCTGATATGGTGGTAATGAGTCAATTTCTAGGGCTTCGAGAGATTCCTTTAAGGCTAGTCTTTTATTTTTATTTACTTTCTATTAATATTATATACATATTTTACTAACTATTTTTACCATAATCTGTTAGCTGTAAGACTGATTGTAGATGTTACATAAATAAATAAATAAGGTTTTAAGGTGCCTAGAGTCGAAACAAAAGATTTGTACGTTCGTACGTTCGAGACATCATCCATAGCTCAAAACCCAGTAGAGATATCAACTTCAAATAATTTTTGTATACAGATAATAATGCACAGATTTTCAGAAAGGGCTCTGAACACACAATTGCTTGGGTGTTTTTTTTTACCATAGCCATTTCGAAAAAAGATTAAAATTGTAGATAACCCTAAACATCTCATGAACCAATAACGCTATATATATAGACTTGAATAAATTTGTATATTATATATTGTAACTTGATACCAAAAAAATATGTTTTTGGAAACAATAAACGACTTTTTTAAATCAAGCAAAAAATCTGAAAACAAATATTTGTCAATTCGAAAAATTTAGAAACCAAAACTGATTTTATATCCAAAACAATTTTGTGCAACGAAGATTAAGGTTTTTTACATCTAGTAAAATCTTGACAAAAATCACAATTGACAGTTTTTTATTTATAAAAAATAAAAACCTAAAAAAACATTACTCAAAGTTGGTAAAAATTGATTTCCAACTCAAATATCTTTTCAAAATTTGAAGATATTGACTTTGAATTAATTTAATCTTTTAAAAAAATTGTTCTCGGCATTTATATTTTGACAAAAATCGAATTGACAATAAATTTCTTTACAAAAAGGAGAACTTAAACAAAACATTACTAAAAGTTGGTAAAAATTGAGGTTTAATAAATTTTCGACTCAAATATCTTTTCAAAAATTTGAGATATTTTTTTCAAATTAATTTTATCTTATAAAAAATTTTGTCAAATTTTAAGAAAAATTGAATTGACAGTTTTTTTTACAAAAAAATAAAACCTGAACTTGGTAAAAATATACTGCAAAAAAACCTAGTAAAAATTTACTTTTGGCTCAATATCTTTTCAAAAATTTAAAATATTGGCTTCAAACAAATTTTATCTCTCAGAAAATATTGTTTTCGACACTCTGTTATCTACTTGCAAAAATCCAAAATCATTTTTTTTTCATAAAAAAGTATACATCTACAAAAAATATTAAGAAAAATTGGTTTTCAACTAAACATCTCGTTAGCTAAAATATATTTTGAAATCAAACTATTTCACCATATGAAAACATTTTAAAACTACTAGGAAGAATTCACTTGAAAACTTTTTTTTAACAAAATACGAAAACTTATAAACTTTTTAAGCAAGGCAAATCGAAAGACTGGATGGGAAATTATCAGTGTGGGTCGCATCCCAGCCTCTTTTTTAGGTTTTCATTTTCTTGAAAAGGAGTTGGGATTTGACCCACACTAAAAATTTTCCATTCTTTCCCCTCTGTCGATATTTCTGACAGTCTTTCAAAAGATGAACAGTAACATTTTGTGTAAGATACAAACAATATTTAGTCAATGTCTTTCTTTGTTATCAAGACATTTGAGTCAAAAACCATTTTTTATAAGTTATGAGCTATTTTTGTAGGTTCCCATTTTTTTTTTAAATTGTAAATTGGATTCTTCTAAGAAATTAGCTTAATGTGAATTTGAATTAAGAAAATCTGTTTGATTCCTGAGATATTTTTGTCGAAAACATTTTTGTACTAATTTTTAGTAGCATTTTGGAACGTTTTTATTTTTTAATAAAAAAATGGCACTTTGCATTTTTATAATAAAATAAGCTAATGTTAACAAGAATATTTTATATGGAATACAATAATTTTGAAGTTAATGCTTTCAAAACGACTGAGAAATTCAAGTCGAAAAATAATTTTGATTGTACATCCTATCGCATTTTTCTCCAAATGTTAAAAACAATTCTTTTAATAAGAAAATAATTTGTTGTAGGCTGATATTTATTGCAAATTTAATCTAAAAATCAACTTTTACGAACTTTTAGTGGCATATTCAGCTAAGGTTTCAATTTTGTGTAAGAAACCTGTAAACAATTTACGAGTTGGTAAACAACCTTTGTCGTTGATGCATACTTTTTTTAGAGCAAAATTAAAGGATTTTTGACTTCCCCTAAAATGTTTAAGGTTTAAACCGGTGCACATTGGTCTTAAAGATTTGAATATCAAAATGGAAGGAAAAAACATAATTGCAACACATTCTAAGTGTGCAGCGCAAAAACGAATCTCTATGTTTGGAAGAATGGCCCATATTGAGGTTGGGTAAACTTTTTGGGTTTTGAGTTTAAGGAGTATGACAATGTTAAGAGACAGGAGCGTTGCTCGTGAAAATACGGATACAACAACGAGACACTTTAAGGGCTATTCTTTTAATTTGAATTTATATATTTACTTGTTACCAATAAGAGACATTCAAATTAATTATTCCCTGTCATCGACCTTAAGCACGCTAGTATCAAAAACACTTATTTATTAATTTTGTTTTATTGGATCACAAACAAGGATTATTTTTCACAGAAATTTATTCCAAATCCACACAAAATGAAATTGTTACGAGTATTTTATTTCCTGTATACCTATACATCTCCAAAAAAAACCCTACAATAAACCTTCCTTTGAATGCACATATGCAGTATTGGTATTGTATGTTCCTGTAGTTTGTTTTCCAATTGTTATTGCTACTCGAACGTCCTTAAACTGAAACTTGTGTAAATATACACAACCAATTTGCATCGACGATTTTAAAACAAAGGACATCAGTCACATCAAAGTTTGAGTAAGAGCAATAATGTATACATACGTTGTTAGTCGTTGGACGGTCCGGTCGGTCGGACGGTAGAGATCGAGAGTAAAGCATCGAGCCTTGCGAGTGCGACCCCCATCATCGTCATGCGACTATGAAGCTCTTGTGCATAAATATTAGCTCTTGCATTATTTATACAAAGACTTGTCTCTCTCTACCTACCTACGTACGAGTATATCCTTTACTGCTTGCTATATATACTATCATACTCAAACTGGACACAAAAGCCTCTGTGAACACTTTGTCACTATGACACCATATCCCTGACATGTTTTCCGATCTCCTCCAAAAGACATCTAGCCCGCCTGACCCCAATTGGGGGTTTATTTATATAACTTGTCACCTATATTTTGTATAAGCTAAGCAAGCATACACACACACGTTTTCGGAAAAAAAGCTTCTGTGTCGGTTTTTTGAAGAGATTCCTTCTAAATGGACGTTTTGTTAACGGCAACTGAACCCTAGTCTTGCGTGTAAAATGGGTCAACTTCAAATCAAACAAAGTAGAAGGTAAAGCTAGCTATATATGTATGTAAGTCCTATAGGATAGAAGGTTGGTATCTATAAGTTTGTATGCCAATGGTTTGGTCGTTATTGGTGTTGCTGTTGTTGTAAGATAAACAAAGAGATGGTTTATAGTAAAGTAGGGTATAGAATTTGGTTCTTTGTTTTAACACTTTTCTTAAAATTTTATGAGAAACAACACACACACAAAAAATTATAGTGACAGTTTTGTCGTTATTGTTTATCCTAAATTATTTTTTTTATATTTTTCATTTAAGGAATATAACCCTTTTCACTTTGTTGTCTTATATAAGCTTAGCTTTGGCCAATTTTGACTTATTCTTGGTGTGATTTTACTTTGAAAATTTTGTGTTGTCAAGAAAATGTCAAGATCCATTGAATGACACACATACACCTACACAATATCCATGTAATGGTTCTAACGTATATTTTGTTTGTTATTTGTAAAATATGAATGATGCCTAAAGGAAAGGGCTTAAATAAAATGGGATGTTTCTCAGAATTTTGGAAGACCATACACAGAATTTTGAAAGATACAATACAATTATTTGTTAGTTTGTTTTTCTGGCTTGTGGTTAGAATAAACTCACCGCAATCAACGTCTAGAATTCTTCTTGTGAAGTAATAAGCCTTTTAGCACTTTTTGCAACAAAGAGTTATAAATGTAATTTCAGCAAAAATTAAAAGCTTTTAATTTGTATCTGTACTTCTTCGAACCAATTCAACCCATTTTTATGAAAAATTATACGTGTACAAGTTTATGTCAAAATGGCAAAAAAAGGTCAAAAAAGATCCTATATAAGACATCATTTTCAAACTATCCTGTTTTTCTAAGTTTTCAAACAAGTTCAAAGAGATAGTTTGTATTTTAACTGCAAAAATAATTTATTAAGCCATCAAAATGGTTTAATGCGAAATCGTTTAACTGTTACTATTATTTCTGCATTCATAAACTACAATTTAGTTAAGAGCTGGATTATATTTAAATTGATCATTCCAAAGATTTTAACCAACTTTGTGATGATGTAATTAAATTCAGGGTTAATGCAGTTTTTTTTTCAAATTATAGTTCAGCGCAGAAATTTTCAAAAAAAAAACAACGAACTGCCAGAATTTTTAAGCTGGTCTTAGCTCCAAAACATGGTTTCCAAAAACTTTATATTTTTGTTTCATTCCAATCTTGAATGGTAATATCTCAAAAAAATTGAGGTAATAGTGACTTTAAAATGAAGGTTTGTCACTTGTTCACCAGTTTAACCATTGTCATGTTGGCACTGTCAAGGAACTTCATCTAAGTATCAGTAGGCATGGTAGTACATGGGAAATTCCTGACTTGAGACTTTTTGGTAGTTTTTGTAATAAAAAATGAATTTTAGAACTTGTATGTAGATTTTCTATTCGGAAATTTTGGATTTGATTTGTTCGAGATTTTTCCAAATTTTGATTCTGTTTAAATTTAAGATAAAGCAAATTTTTTTTAATTCATCGCCTGAATTTTTTCCATTCTTCAAATACATATGTATATCTTGACGTGTTTCATTCGGAAGTTTTTTATTTGTTGAAGAATGAGAATTTTCCCACGGTAGCCATTTTTTACCTCTTAGTAATTGGGGGTTCAGTTAAACGGTGATTTTCAGTTTTCCACCAATCTATTAACTCGAAATATTCACCTACTTCGAATTGAAAGTTTTGAGAGCTGAAACTTTCGGAAAAATTCTTCACTGGTGTTACTGTTGACTGCTGCTCTAGCTTTGAGTATGCTGCGAAGCCCTAGCTCTCGAATGTTTTTGAAGACATCGAACAATATAGGTACTAGTGTGTTTTCGCAGTTTCCAAAATATACATTCCCTGCGAAAACACCATCTACGATTCCTTTGATGTCATTTGCCAAATACCTTGTCCACTTTATAGATTTAAAAGAATGTTTCGCACCATACACGAAAGAAGGTTGAGATTTATTTCAAAAGATATTTCTGCGTACACTTTAGCAATATTCTCAACTATATGCTTCAATGGCTTGTCCGGCGATTGTTTTGCAACATACACTCGAAGAATGCGGTTAGCAGTCTCGAATGTACCATTGCTATCGGGGTTTTCTCGAAAATTGAGCCTTCTCGCACACCATCGTTTATGGCTTTGCAGATTTCGTAAAATACTTTTGGTTCGAGCTCAGACAAGCCAATGGTATTTCCGCTAAATTTATTCGAATTGCTTGATACTGAACGACATCTAAATTTTGACAGTTCTTTAAGTCCTTTCCACTTTCTATGGAGTATGCACGCTTGGCTTAGTTGTTTTACCATACAGTTTCTCAAACAAGTGTCTTAAAGGTAACTCATTGGCATGAAGAAAAAATAACCATTGCAAAGGTCGCTGAATTTTCGTCTCAATTTGCCGAATGATTCCACCTCTTACTACGGTATTAACATTGGTACCGTCGCATCCAATAAGTTTGAGACTATTAACTGATATACACGATTTTTTCCAAGAAGTTTAGTACCATATTGGTAATTGTCTCTGCTTTCCCGTTGTGTGGTGTGATATGACCTAGGAGCTGGCTATCAGGTTCTTCAAGCAACACTATAGGTTCTTCAACCACATTGCCTTTGGCTGGTTTTGTGATGTCCTTGCGACCGTCGAAGTAAATGCCCACGGGATGCCGGCCGGTTAGAACTCTTATCCACTTCCATTCTTTCAACAATATTTGACCGATCAAGATCATTAATAACTCCATAACTGTAACAATAGTTGCTGTTGCTCTATCAGATATCTTAAATCTGTCTGCGACCTTCGCAACGTTCGGTAGAGATTTACGATTCAAATTACAAAACAGCTTCATTCTCTAAACGTGTTTTTTTTCTAGTGAGGGTGACATTGAGACCACAGATTCGATGTCGGAATTGATTTGGGATCCATTGTGTTTGGTTATACATTCAGCCTTGGTGTTTAAAGTGTCTGAAGGTGACGATGTAGAGCTTGCAAATCGTCTTACCTGGGATCTTTAAAGCTTAATGCTTCCAGGAACATCAACTGTCAAAATAGCAATTTTTCTTTGGGATCTTTGATCTTTCAGGAAGGAGCGTTCTTTCGCCGGAATTTTTTTGTCTTTTAGACAGGTACATACATCATTTAAAATCAACGCACTTGCAAGAGTCTTTTGTCATCGGTTTTGAATTCCTTTAACTGTATGTTGAAATGCATTGCTGGTTCTTCTGGCTTTCTGTTTTTATGAGAGCACTTCTTTTATCGTTGAGTTTATAAATCATTTTTTCAACACTGAACTTACCAACTGTTGGGATTGAAGAAATCACGTACATATGTTTTCATGACCTTCGTAGCTGCGAGCGATATTCGCTTCATCGATGAGTTTTCTTCATTTTCGAGGAAGGTAAGGTAGCGACAAACATTTTCGAACGTTGGCACACGCACACGTTTTTGGCAATTTTTTTTTTGTGAACGACTATCCATTTTATCCCAAAAAAAAATCCAGCAAATGTATTAAATTCACTCAAACATTGCAACGTTTTGTTTTTCAGGGCACTTTTAAAATTACTTTACAAGACTTACCTTTTTTTAAAAAAATAAAGGTGATAAAAGGTGAAGCTTAAATGTTCGAATATTGTTTTATTTAACTAAAACGCGAGTAAAAACGAAAGATAATTCGATTTAAATTGAACTCAAATAACACGAAATGCTTAGCCTACTTTTATATAATTTAAAACTAAAACGGTTTCTTTTTGAAAATAGAAGGCAACTTTGTTTTTCGTTTTAAATAGTTTTGAATTTTCTGAACAGACAAAATCATATTATTAAATTGAAAATAGCCTTAAAAATGTATCTTAACAAAACTTGTCATTAAAATTTTGCGCATGAACTAAAATTCATTGCTTTTTTGATGGTTTTCTAATGCTGAAAACCTGACACCGAACGATGACATGACAGTGCGTATTATTGTCATTCAAGAGGTTTTGGGTTCAATCCCTGCCTATGATATACAAAGTTTTTTCCACGGGTCTGCCTCTTGCGGGGAATTGACAAATCTTTCAAGAGTAATTCTTGTAAAAATTAGACGTTTGTATTCGGCTTAAGAGTGTAGGTAGGAATTGCTGAAAATTGTAAGTCACTAGGCCCTAGTTGCCAAGAGACTGTTGCGCTATCTAATTTATTTATTTATAAATATTCATTCTATTATTTAAAAAATTATATTTGTTTAAAAAACCTAAGGATACAATTTGCTGCTAATAAAAATGTAACGTCAGAAACAACTTGCCAACAATTTAGAACTAACTAATCTACATGAGGCTAAAGAACGGATTTCTAATGAACTAATTAATTTATAAAATACAACATATTAAAAATTTTAAAAATCTTTTAAATTAGTGAAAACCTTAAACGTTTCTTTATTACACTGGTCAACAAAATTATGCTTTATTTTCTGTCACACTAAAAAAGAAATAATTTCTTAGTTTCTTGAATTTCAATCTCGTGCCAAAAGTATTCGTCATATAAGTTTCTGGAAATTTTCATAAGATGCGAGTCTTCATTCGGATCCGAACTATCTGCTCAAATCTCAAAAATAGCCATTCTCAACATTATTGGTATCTTTTTGCACTTAATTCAAAACCATAATATTTTGGCGTTATAAAAAGGGGTGATTGGATAGATTTTATAGATTTGGAAAGGCATCACAATATTTATTAATAAGCCTTAAAAAAGAAATACATATTTCAAAAATTTAACATGAAAAAGTAATTTTTGAGTCGAATCATCGAAAAAATATAAAATTTTATTTTTAAAAAGCAGAATTCTAAAAAGTAGTAAAAAACAGAAAGGAAAAGAACCAGAATCGTAAAAAGTAAAAACATGAATATCATGAATTATTTCATTCCCTTTTAAAAATATTTTTAACGCATTTTGTAAGAACTTAACTATGAAACGAAAAAGTTTTATGGGCAGATATAAATTTACGACTCTACCCGTTTTTGGGTTCCGTGAAATAAAAGTAAATATTTTGAATAAGGCTTAATTTGTTATGTTTTTAATTCCTATCTTAAATAATAATGTTGGTAACGACCTACATTCACTAACTATCATTCTCAAAATATGTCCTTATGTATTACTTAAATTTCCTAATGTTTACTAAATAAATATGCACTTTAAAGCAAATTATTTTGAATATCCTTAAACTAAACTGTTGTTTTGATATTTAAAAGTTATACCTTTTATGTATAAGATTTAAATCAAATTTAAGGACAATTAATCTAAAATGTGACAAGTAATAACGTGTCTTGTGTGGCGCCAGCAAACTTTACTTTTGAATATATCCAAGACACCATCAAATTAAAAATCGATCAATATAAATCCGCATACATTATACACAAGTCCCTCATGAATTGAGATGTAGGGAAAAGTTTTCGAATTGAATTTTCATTTGTAAACTTTTTTTTTGTTTTAACATTAAAGAAATATTTAACTGAATAGAGATCTTATCAAGAATTTAAAAAACTCAAATTAAATTTAAGAAAGGAGGCCACTTTTTTAATCGATGTAAAGGACCATGAAAAGATTTTCATAAAATTATTGATATCAAATAAGATACCGGTAAATTAATTAAAGTTTTACATGTGAAATGTGGGAAAAAAAAACATTATGAACTCCAAACACGATTTCTCAAGGCAAGAAACGGAAGGAAATGATGATTAATTGAAACAAAAATATGCAAATAAATACAAAATTAAAATAAATAAAACGAATACAAATAATTTGCAAACATTTTTGATTAAAGGAAGATAACAATTAAAAACTTTATTTAATAACTTTTCATTTGAAACCAAACAAAAAAAAAACAGGCGATTAATTGTGAGATAAAATTAATTGTGATAAAACAATATTTACTGATTAAATAATACATTGAATTAAAAATTTAAAAAAAAATATAAACAATTTTTTATATTATAAAACAAAAATTAATAAAAGCATTCGGATGCTTGCTTTCAATTATTCATGTAAATAAAAATATGTGTATTTTATCAGAATAAATTAATTAATTTTCTATTGATTTTAAATTTGTTTAACTAACTTTTTAATTTTTTCCAGTTGAGTTAATAATAAATTAATAGTTGTTTGCATAAGTTTGGGAATTTTACACATGATAATAATAATATATTATGTTGTATGCGATTGAAATGTTGATGAGTTTTCGAACTGTATTTATATCCAAAGGCAATTTAAATGTTTGCTATCTGTTTCGAAAAGGAAGTTAAGCAATTTAAAATGAGACCAAGTTATATGAAAAAATTATTGCAAATTTTTAATTTCAATATTGAAATAAAGGAGTTGAAATGAGATTTGTCCTTTCTCTTCATCCATATTTTCAAAATAAATATTTTATCGAAAAAAGTAAGTTGACGTAGTACTCAAGTTTCTGAAAATGCCAAAAAGTTTATAAAGGGTGATTTTTTTGATTTGACAGATCACGCGGGATTTCAGACATGGTGTCAAAAAGAAAGATGCTCAGTATGCTTTGACATTTCATCATGAATAGACTTACTAACGAGCAACGCTTGCAAATCATTGAATTTTATTACCAAAATCAGTGTTCGGTTCGAAATGTGTTTCGCGCTTTACGTCCGATTTATGGTCTACATAATCGACCAAGTGAGCAAACAATTAATGCGATTGTGACCAAGTTTCGCACTCAGTTTACTTTATTGGACATTAAACCAACCACACGAATGCGTACAGTGCGTACAGAAGAGAATATTGCGTCTGTTTCTGAGAGTGTTGCTGAAGACCGTGAAATGTCGATTCGTCGCCGTTCGCAGCAATTGGGTTTGTGTTATTCGACCACATGGAAGATTTTACGCAAAGATCTTGGTGTAAAACCGTATAAAATACAGCTCGTGCAAGAACTGAAGCCGAACGATCTGCCACAACGTCGAATTTTCAGTGAATGGGCCCTAGAAAAGTTTGCAGAAAATCTGCTTTTTTATCGACAAATTTTGTTCAGCGATGAGGCTCATTTCTGGTTGAATGGCTACGTAAATAAGCAAAATTGCCGCATTTGGAGTGAAGAGCAACCAGAAGCCATTCAAAAACTGCCCATGCATCCCGAAAAATGCACTGTTTGGTGTGGTTTGTACGCTGGTGGAATTATTGGGCCGTAGTTTTTCAAAGATGCTGTTGGACGCAACGTTACGTTGAATGGCGATCGCTATCGTTCAATGATAACAAACTTTTTGTTGCCAAAAATGGAAGAACTGAACTTGGTTGACATGTGGTTTCAACAAGATGGCGCTACATGCCACACAGCTCGCGGTTCTATGGCCATTTTGAGGGAAAACTTCGGAGAACAATTCATCTCAAGGAATGGACCGGTAAGTTGGCCACCAAGATCATGCGATTTGACGCCTTTAGACTATTTTTTGTGGGGCTACGTCAAGTCTAAAGTCTACACAAATAAGCCAGCAACTATTCCAGCTTTGGAAGACAACATTTCCGAAGAAATTCGCGCTATTCCGGCCGAAATGCTCGAAAAAGTTACCCAAAATTGGACTTTCCGAATGGACCACCTAAGACGCAGCCGCGGTCAACATTTAAATGAAATTATCTTCAAAAAGTAAATGTCATGGACCAATCTAACGTTTCAAATAAAGAATCGATGAGATTTAGCAAATTGTATGCGTTTTTTTTTTTTAAAAGTTCTCAAGCTCTTAAAATATCACCGTTTATAAGGTCAGTTTATGACGTAATTTCAAGTACAATTGAGATTCATGTTTCAGCTCAACATTAAGAATGTGATCCAACTTTGTTTTTTCTTAATATTAAACAGTTTTGACATTTAAGCACATTTAAGAACATTTAAGCACTGATATCTTCATTGAATCTCTATTTGCTCTATATTTGAACATTAAAAAATTAAAGGACGGTCAAAAACCGTTTTTAATTTACGCCAAATATAAAAATTGGTTTTCGAAATATTCCGGGAACAAAAAAAGATATGAAAATTAAATTTAATACGTCATATGAAAAATATTGTTGTCAATATTTAGTTAAAAATCCGGCTAACAACTTTTTTGTCAAGAAAAAAAAACATGTTTTCAAAAGCAACTTAAATCTGATAAAAACGGTTTTCGTATCTAGTGACTTAATAATAAAGAATTATATTGACTTCAAACATCTTGTTTAAAAACACAAAAAAACCGACAGACGGGCTTGAATAAGAAGTTATTATTGTTTGATTGCCAAATTATGATAATATTAATTAGGATAACGTTTATTTTTAACTAAACGGTGAGACGTGACAAATAAGCGACCAACTTTTCTATTTTTTTTATTTAATATTTATTTTTTATTTAATATCAACTTTGGCATCAAGATCCTGCGGCATATAAATACCTTCACACATATTTTTTTAGAGCCACGTTAATGAAATAGTATTCTTGTATCAATGTTCTGATCTTCAAGAGCACTACAAATATTAGTTATTTCTTGATTTTTAAAGAAAAAAAAAAAATCGCTCAGTATGATAAGCTCTGAAAGTTGAAACACTACTGGTCTCTAAAACATACGAACCGACTACATAATATCTTCGAAAACGTTTTCAAAGGAAAGTACAGCAATTCTGAAATACAAAAAGCTTCTACAACATGTTAATAAGTTTTAACAGACCCATCGTTATCTTTATCATTATTCATTGCCTTAAATTGCGTGGCCGCCAGGCACCTTGCATTACCAAATGTATATCCTTGTCCCTCCCGAATTATGAGTTTAAAAATTTAAGCTAAAACTTTACACACATAGTCTTGAATAGTTGCCTAATCGATTAAGTAAAAACAAGATAATCTTTTTAAGATACTTTGAGTAGACTTTCAACTTAAAGATGGAATTAATGAGGTTATCAGTAACATCCACTAGCAAGTGTTTTCATTGTATCTATGGTTACCATTTGGCTTATATCGTTTTCATTTTTTAATGGCCTACGAGTATCTTCTTCGTCAGAATAAAAAATACAAATTAATTGTTTTATCTTTTTAACTACCTATAGGATAGGATATAGACATTTAAGGACGTTTCAAGGTCCCTAAAGTCGAAAAAA
>NW_026605446.1:0-38525 GCF_945859685.1 Eupeodes corollae
CAACGCTAAAATCAAAGCAGTGGTAATCTATTTTTTCTGTCAAACATCCTACCATTCTTTTCGTTAAATGGTTATTGCAATTGAACTCAGGTAATGTCTTGGGACGTTTGGTGTCATTCCGAGGCAAGGTAGAATTAGAAATGTTTATAAAAGATCGATATGATTTTCTTCTTAAATAAATTTTTCTTAAATTTATTTTGAAAATAGATAACCATTTACTAGAAAGTAGTTTGTAACCACTGCTTTTGAAATTCACTTCAGCAAATTGCGCTACAAGAAATTACCCCAAAATATTGTTCTAAAAAGGTGTTTTTCAAAGCTGGCAAAACCACTCCGTAATCTCTTCCATCTAACCTTTTCTATAGGCCTCTTTCCGAGTGGATGGAAAACGTCATTGGTCCTTCTCCAACTATTGTCCAATAGCACTCACGTCACTTTTTTCACAGGCAATTATCAGCTTGAGAAATATCTCAAAGAACCGCGGTTCTGCTGATTTGATTTGATTTTGATGATTATTGATAAGTCTTTTCTTTATTGGGTTTAAAATTAATTTTCGGACTGGTCAATTCAAGTAGTTTTGGAGGTTTTCGAATCTGATATCCATAAAATAAACGTATTGTCTCTAACACTTTTCTTTATTTTTACAAACGATCTTCTGTCCGAAACTTCTAACTCACTAAATTTTTCCCGCTGATGACAGTACCCTCAGATTCTTATATTTGTTTTATGATCTTCGTCCTTGTTCTTCCGATGTAGACTATCAACGGAAGCGAATCATAAGCTCTTAAGATTCTGTTCTTGACGGCACTGTCCCATGGGGAATACAAAATTGTTAACAATTTAATGCTTCGAAAACTCAATGTTTAAGTTTTCTCCGACGATGCACTTTACCCCTTCTCATTTGACTATAATTTATAAAGCCTATATTTGCCCAAAACACGAGTCAATTTTCATATATTAGCAGGTGCTCCATTAACCCACTTGAGTCTCTTGGACGGAATTCAAAAGAGAGTTCTTAATATGATAGGTGACCGTTGAATTACTGAAACTGAAACAATTCAACCGTAATACCAGTTCTTCTTGGAATGGTCATCAGTTAACCCTTGAGTCCTATTTCGGATTTATTGTAAAGTACATGAATGTGAAATGCTTTACCAGGCTTAATATTTTCCACTCATTACGATTTCCAGACATTAAAAACCAATGTTTTTACAAAATTTGTGGTGTCCTTATAAACGTTATGATATTCTATCTAAGCAACGACAAATACTTTTTTGTAGCAAAAGCATAAGACAGACAGGTGTCTTGTAAAAACATTGAACTGAAATTTGAAATATTTTCTAATCTTTTTTTCAGAATTTGCAGTCGAAATCGTGAAAACTCAAAATCCCAAAACCCAAAATCCAGAATAAACCCGAAATCCCGAAATAACAAAAACCCAGAAAGCCAGATCCGGATCCCCAAAAATCTGGTAGTAAATGATAATAGGCGAGTAAATCTAATACGATTATTTATTATTTATTTATTATTATGCTAACGTCAATAACAATAAATTTCCAAATAATTTCAATTCAAAGGAGGTTCAAAAATCCATACATCTTGATTTTGCTTTCATTGGCAGCTATGAGGCCTAAATCGGTTGCAGGACGTAGACCTGGCAGTAGATTAATAAAAAAAAAATTACATCGAGTTTTCATGAAATATTGAGGTTAAGATTTTTGGTCAATAACGAAAAGACGGATTATAGAAACTTTATAACCATTCGCCGTCATTATGAACTGCTGCAATGGTGTCTTTCTCGAATCTACATAGTTTTGCGCTTCAAGGTGATATTTTTGAGGAACCAGCATCAGCCTTCTCTTTTCGGTCATATCGATATGTTTCTTGAGTATTGCTTTTGATGACTACATGAACGGCTATAAATTGAGCATTGTTTTTACAAAAATGGCGTACAGCCTCTGGGCTGAAATGGAGGTAATGATGTCTTCTACTTCAACCAACTTCAAATGAGAAGTTGTTAATTCTTTAATTATGTTGGAAATAATAAACTGTGACTTAAATGGTGGTAAAGTAATTTAAGTTACTTCAAATGGCTGGAGGTTAGGAACTTCAAATATTTTGTTGAATTTTGCTCGTTGCTTCTATCGATACTCTGATCTTGTAAAGGGTGATTTTTTGAGGTTAGGATTTTCATGCATTAGTATTTGATAGATCACGCGGGATTTCAGACATGGTGTCAAAGAGAAAGATGCTCAGTATGCTTTGACATTTCATCATGAATAGACTTACTAACGAGCAACGCTTGCAAATTATTGAATTTTATTACCAAAATCAGTGTTCGGTTCGAAATGTGTTTCGCGCTTTACGTCCTATTTATGGTCACATAATCGACCAAGTGAGCAAACAATTAATGCGATTGTGACCAAGTTTCGCACTCAGTTTACTTTATTGGACATTAAACCGTGTGGTTGGTTGGAATGCGTACAGTGCGTACAGAAGAGAATATTGCGTCTGTTTCTGAGAGTGTTGCTGAAGACCGTGAAATGTCGATTTGTCGCCGTTCGCAGCAATTGGGTTTGTGTTATTCGACCACATGGAAGATTTTACGCAAAGATCTTGGTGTAAAACCGTATAAAATACAGCACGTACAAGAACTGAAGCCAAACGATCTGCCACAACGTCGAATTTTCAGTGAATGGGCCCTAGAAAAGTTGGCAGAAAATCCGCTTTTTTATCGACAAATTTTGTTCAGCGATGAGGCTCATTTCTGGTTGAATGGCTACGTAAATAAGCAAAATTGCCGCATTTGGAGTGAAGAGCAACCAGAAGCCGTTCAAGAACTGCCCATGCATCCCGAAAAATGCACTGTTTGGTGTGGTTTGTACGCTGGTGGAATCATTGGACCGTATTTTTTCAAAGATGCTGTTGGACGCAACGTTACGGTGAATGGCGATCGCTATCGTTCAATGCTAACAAACTTTTTGTTGTCAAAAATGGAAGAACTGAACTTGGTTGACATGTGGTTTCAACAAGATGGCGCTACATGCCACACAGCTCGCGATTCTATGGCCATTTTGAGGGAAAACTTCGGAGAACAATTCATCTCAAGGAATGGACCGGTAAGTTGGCCACCAAGATCATGCGATTTGACGCCTTTAGACTATTTTTTGTGGGGCTACGTCAAGTCTAAAGTCTACAAAAACAAGCCAGCAACTATTCCAGCTTTGGAAGACAACATTTCCGAAGAAATTCGGGCTATTCCGGCCGAAATGCTCGAAAAAGTTACCCAAAATTGGACTTTCCGAATGGACCACCTAAGACGCAGCCGCGGTCAAGATTTAAATGAAATTATTTTCAAAAAGTAAATGTCATGAACGTTTCAAATAAAGAATCGATGAGATTTTGCAAATTTTATGCGTTTTTTTTTTTTAAAGTTCTCAAGCTCTTAAAAAATCACCGTTTAGTTGGTTTTGTAAAGATTGATCATCTTGAAAATCTTCTATAGGGTTTTACTACCGAAATTCGGAGCCAGTGGCCTCTACATTAAGAGCGCTACGTACAATTTGTGGTCGTAATAATCGTCCTAGCAGATCAACAATTGAGTGAGTGAACAAATTTGAATCCAAAGGCACAATACAAAATTGTTCCAGTGACAGAGATACAAAAAAGTGCCCGTAGTATCGCAAATATTGCTGCCGCTAGAGCTTCAATTGCAGAAATCCCAAATGTGTCTTTCACACGTCGTTCTCAAGCGTTGGGCATCTCTCTGACGTCGGTGTGGCGAATTTTGCTAAAAGATCTTGGCCTTTATCCTTACAAGATTAATGTGACGCAAGAACTGAAGCCGCTTGAGCACCAGAAGTGTCGTTTGTTCGTGAATTGTGCTGAGCAACAACTTGAAAATGATTTCGATTTTCATTGAAAAATCATCTTCAACGTTGAGGCTCATTTCTGGCTGAATGGCTTCGTCAATAAACCAAATATGCGGTATTGATCAGGCATCAATCCACACGTACTCCATGAGCCATCATTACATCCCGAAATAGTTACTGTTTGGTGTGGTTTATGCATCGGTGGCGTCATTAGGCCGTACTTTTTCCGTGATCAAGACCATCACGTTACTGTGAATGGGGATCGCAACCGAATATTTGTGGCCCCAATTGGATAATATGGATTTGGAGGACATGTTCTAACAGAATGGCACCACAAGCCGCACAGCGAATGTCATAATCAGTTTTTTGGAAATCAAGTTTAGAGAACGTGTTATCTCACGAAATCGTCGTTTGATTATCCGCCGTTAGACTATTTCCTGTGGGGCTACGTCCAGTCTCTGGTCTATGGCAACAATGCAGCGACGATTAATAAACTTCGTACGAATATCGAACGTGAAATTGCAGCAGTATCGGCCGATTTATGCTGTCGAAAATTGGGTTCAGCGTCTAGACTTCTGCAAGCGTACCCATGCAAAAGAAATCGAGTTCCATACGTAATAGCATCAAACGTACTTTCACATGAATAAGGAGTTTCATTGATATCCAAAACCGTTTTTGTTTTATTTAAAAAAAAAAACTTTTTTTATATAAAATAATAGGAAATAAAGTGCTGCTTATTTCTATTACATATTTTAAAGTTGTTGAATATACGAACATTTTTACAAGATTGAAATATTAGAATTTAGTTTATAACGCTAAGTCATACTGAAACAAGTATAAATTATATTACCGCTTGTAGTTATCATCCAAATTTGGACAGATGGTGTGGCTGTCAGTTGGTATTAAATACACTTTGGAAAAATACTTAATAACACAATTTTTTTAAATACATGGTTATGTATTATCCTGAAATAAATTACAATATATCCATGCACTGTGCACCCAGGGAAATATGAGCCTACTTCAAGAATCATTTAAATTTTTAAAAGCTGCTTGCCAGACAGAACAATTTTATTAATATTTTTTCTACTACCATTTATTAAAAAGTGACATCTCTGATAAATGATGTTGAAATCTTACATCAAATTCAAGAGGATTTTCCTTCCCTCAGCATAAGAATAAGAAAAGTTGAATTTTATTTATATTGAAAGTTTCTTTGCTTGACTTTGGCATTTTTATTTCGAAGAAATGTTCTTTCTTTACCTTTTTTCTCAAAAAAAAAACAACAACAAAAACAAACAAAACAATGTGTGAAAAAAAGTAGGTAAGGAGGAATCAAAAAATAATAAAAATAAGAAAACACAAATTTATATGCAAACACTTTTACCCCATAGAAAAGTTTTGGTTAAGTTAGGAAAAGAGAGGAAGGAAACATCATGACTTCTCATCGTCGTCGTCCTTGACGTCCTCATCGTCCTGGTTGTGTCGTCGTTTTGTCTGTAAAACCGGCAAAGGTTAGTCAGTCGTATGATATATCCTTTCTCATCATTCTTGACACAGCCAACCAAGGTAATGTTATGATTTGCATTTTTATTTCTTATCATATTGTATCCTGCAAAGGAACATTTTGTTATCCTTACAAGAGTATTGGAAACACACACTTTTCTGTTGTTTTGTTTTTCTTGTGTTTTTGGTTTTTATTTTTATTTTTATTTTTATTCAAATTTAAGAAATTGATATTTATTTAATCATAAAAGGACCCGTCTCACCGTGCGTGAGCCAGATTGATGGAAAAGGTTTTTTATTTTGTGTTGGTGTTTATAATTATTTTTGGGCTTAAATAAATTACAGAATGATTTTGATATGAAAGTCATGTTTTCAATTGATAAAAAAGGTATTGGTATTTTTACTTACTGGTTCCTAAATGCAAAGTCAAGGGCAAATAATTGGAAAACAGCTTTTTAATGGGGGTATTTTAGGTTAGAAGAACTTGTAAATTCCTTTAACATTAAGGATTAGGCACATGTTTGGGAAAAAAACAGCAAAGTCATTGGGTTAAGTATTTTCGTTCCTACATTACTTCAATATCTAATATTCAAATGAGACTCATGCAGGGAATAATAAAATCGAATTTTCGGGGGAGTATTTTGGCCTAACAGATTTTTCAAACAATATTCATGGACATAACATTTACCTACATTCCATTTAAGTTTCGGTGGTAAGCTATATATTTGAAATCCGAGATGACCATGTTGTACGTTGGATTGTCATGCCAGAGGTCTTGACTCTTGAGTTCAATCTCTGCCTGTACCACCTTACTTTTTCCACGGATACTGCCTCTTGTGAGGACAAATCCTTCAAGAGTAATTCTTGTCATGAAAAGCGCTTTCTCAAATTAGACGTTCGGATTCGGCTTAAAACTATAGGTCCCCTAAATCAATGGCATTATTACTCTCACACAAGAATGGTTGAGAGTTCTAAGTCACTAGGCTCTACCTCTGCAGGGACTGTTGCGCCACCCAGTTCATTTATTTATTCAGATGACCATGCACTTGCCTTGAACTTTCTTAGAGGCGTCAGTTATACATGCATGTGGTATAGCTTCAAGGACTTAAAGAGTTGAGTTCCTTAAAATTCTTCTTGTTATCAGGGTTCTTATTGAAAATAATGCCTTCGGTTTAATTGACACATTCAATGCAAATTACATTGGATAGGTTCAACTCCACACACATTTTGTGGATGTGCCCCAGGGCTCTGTCTTGTCTCCGGCATTCTTTCCGATTTTGATTTATTATCGTTTGTCAGAGCCTTCAGCTATTTCTGTTTGTTTTAAGATTCAAAACCCTCGTCTTTGGATGGGATTCTTCACACAATATGTCCTTAAAAGCGTTGTTAATTGGGGAATAGAAAATCAATGCTGTTTATTGTAATTGAAAATCTGGGTAGGTGTTATCACCAACTACCTTTTGTGCAAGGATCATAATATATGCGATGCTTTCAACAAATCTGTTAAATGTTTGGGTTTCCTGAGGCGATGCAAATAGTTTGATTCCACCTTATTATCTTACTTGTAAATATAAAAAGGTCTATACGAGTATTGAGTTTGAAGACCGAATTTTTGTCATACAGTCAATTAAAATGGAGATTCGTGCTTAAACTGAACTACATGAACTTGAACACGTTAAAACTTCTCCAGTTATTGCATAAATATTGAATTCAAAATCTTTGCAATCTTTTTTAAACCCTCTCTTAATTTTCTGTATTAAAGCTATGTTGCCGGCGTACGCTATCAAAATGACACATTGGTTTGGAATTAAAAAATATTGCAATGACTTGGAAAGACCTAGGCCATAGTTCACACAGGACTGTAGCGCCACCTTAAGTAAGACTTGGAAAGACCTAGTGTGGGGGGACATTCCACATTCGCTAAGTAGGGCTAAAAAACAAATCTATGTATTTGACAGTACGACCAAAGTGGGGCTCGAGGGTAGACTGGTATGCATTCCTAGAAGCATATTGAGATGGAAATGATATTTTCACAAATTAATTTAAATGCTCTACGTTCAATAATGTCTAAGAGCGATTAAGTTACTTGCAGGAGCTCCAGCCCAGAGATGAGAGCTCTACTCAAACGTATGTGAGTCTTATTAAACCCAACCACTTTGCTGAATTTATTTTCGCTTGTACAATACGAAACAGCATTAGGTTTTTGTAGCAGTTTCACATCCGAATAAGAGGGCTGTGAGTCTAAAAACGAGTATAAAAAGCTAAGAGCACTATAGTCAGCGAAACAATGTATTAGATTAGAAATTGACGAGAGGAATTCATTAATAAAAATGAGAGAGTGTGATGGGGATAAAACATAGAAAGTTATTGTAATGGTTCCGATTTGTCAAATTGAAAATTTTGACATTTTTCTCGACGTTTCAAGGTCCCTAGAATCGATAAAAAAGTTTTTTAGAAAGATGTCTGTGCGTGCGTGTGTACTTAAGTCGTAAGATTTTGCCGGTGAAAAATTTTTTTTTAAGTTTTTTTGATTTATAAAAAAAAAACGATTAATGGATATTTTTCAAAAAATATATTTCTTTGAAAACTAATTGTAATATATTATATAAAATTTAATACAAGTCTCTGGCGTGTTTGGTTCGTAAGATATATAGAGTTAACCAAAATTTTCACCTACTTTTCAAACTGCTATGGTAAAAAAACGATCTACTCAATTTTCTCGAGAGCCCTTTCTGCATCTTTTTGCCTTATTATCTGTATAACAAAATTTATTTGAAATCGATATTCCTCCTAGTTCTTGAGCTATGGCCAACGAAAAAACGTCGCCAAAGTACGGACGTACGAACGTACGTACACACGCACGCACAGACATCTTTCTAAAAAAATTTTATTTCGACTCTAGGGACCTTGAAACGTCGAGAAATGTCAAAATTTTCAATTTAACAAATCGCACCCATTACAATAACTTCCTATGGGAAGTTAAAAATGAGAAAGTGTGATAGGGATAAAACAGAGCTTTGGGGCACTCCAGCATTTATTGTGTAAATGGTCAGAAAGAAAGTTTCTAGAGCCTCAACTTAACCTAGTTTAAGCCAGCTTAAGGGAACGAACCCATACGCAGCCTTATATGTCACTAACCATAATAGACGTTCTGCTCAGTTTCGTTAAATTTCGCTAACTTTCGCGCAATTACGCCAGAGCCATTTAAATGGCTCGAGCTTAAGAAAATGTCAAATTTGAAACGTATTTCGTTTGACATTTGCTTAAGTTACTTGAATCTATTACGGTTACTTTTTGTTTTGACGATAACTTCTGAAAACTTTTCGTTCGGTTTTGACATTAGCTTACTTTCGGTTAAGTCCATCATAGTTGGGCTTTAATTTAACGAAGAAGAGTGTCAGTTTGTGGCGAAATTAGCTCCATCGATGATTTGCTATTAAAATTTTGCAATCATGGATATTTGACAAACACACAGAATCATTGTCAGGAACGAGACGAGACCCAAAGATTTAAATTTAAACAGTGTTAAAGGAATTCAGCAAAAGCCACTTCTAAGCCAACTTTCGAAAGATTTGTACTTCATACATTCTTTACATTCACTTCAAATTTTTGCTCTCACTTTTGATGCCTTTGCAGTTTTTTTAATTCTTTGCAATTTAAGTTTGGTTAATCTGTCTTATTATTTATCATTTTGGAAATTAATGTACGTTCGCCATTTTTTGGTCGTCCATAGCTCAAGAACGAGAAGAGATATCTACTTCAAATAAATTTTGTATTACAAACAATAATTCGAAAAGATGCAGAAAGGGCGCTGAAGAAAATTGGGTGAGTGTTTTTTTTACCAAAGCATTTTAAAAAAGGTGAACATTTTGGTTAACCCTAAATATCTTACCAACCAAAAACGCTAGAGGCTAAAATTAAATTGTTTATAATATATTGTAACGTGACACAAAACAAGTATATTTTTTGAAAAAAAATTCAATTTACACTTCTTTTTAATAAGTCAAAAAAACTGACAAAAAAAAATGTATCACCTCGAAAATTTTACAACTACAAAATGATTTTATCACCCAAACAATTTTGTGCAACGAAAAATTATGTTTTTAACATCTGTTTAAATTTTGAGAAGTATCAAGTTCACAATTTTTTTTTATAAAAGTAAAAACCTAAAAAAATATTACGGAAAGTTGGTAAAAATTGCTTTTTCACTCAAATATCTTTTCAAAAATTTGAGATTATAGCTTTCAACTAATTTTAAGTTATAAGAAATATTGGTTTTAACATTCGGACAAATTTTAATAAAAATTGAATTAACAGTTTTTCTTACAAAAAATAAAAACCTACAAAAGAAATTAATAAAAGTTGGTAAAAATTTATTTCGGACTCAAATATCTTTTCAAAACTTTGAAATATTGGCGCTAATCTACTTTTATATTTTAAAAATATTGCTGTCATTGCTCAGTAAAATCTTGAGAAAAATCTAATTGACAGTTTTCTTACAAAAAATAAAAACCAAACAAAAAACAATACAAAATCTTGGTAAAAATTTACTTTTCACTCAAATAGCTTTTCAAAAATTAAAAATATTTTGTTCAAACTTTTTATTTCACAGAAAATATTGTTTTCGACATTCAGTACTTTTTTTTATAAAAATCCAACAGTCCGTTTTTTCATAAGAAAATAAAATACCACTTAAATTGGTAAACATTTGTTTTCGACTAAAAACCTTTAAAAAAAAAACTAGATTTTCAAACTAAACTTTTTCTTTATATGAAAAATATTGTTGGTAATTTTAAATTTTTTAAGAATAATTCAACTAAGAACCTTCTTATTCCAACCCTACAAACTTTTAAGCCAGACAGACGGGATGCGAAGCTATCAGTGTATAATAATATTGCTATGGATCAATTGCGTATGGAACAAAATATGGGCCAAATGACCACCGCGACCTCGACGGCACACCCCGATCCGATGGTCAAAACTTTCTATAACACTGAGGCATACAAAATTTAGTTGCTTACCAGTTTCTTGAGAAATAGGGCCTGCAACTCTCAACCATTCCTGTGTGCGAGTAAAGTTCTTAGTGATGAAGGGGACCTACAGTTTTAAGCCGAATTTTAATGACTAATTTGGGAAAGTGAAGAAATGCTCGTAAAAAAATTTTAGATGGCTAATAAATGGATTGAACCCAAGACCTCTGGCTTTGTAGTCCAACGGAATAACCAACATACAAGTCCATTAATTTTTGTGACAAAAATGCGCCATTGTTGCGTTAGTTGTGTGGCAAGTGGCACAATCCTGTTCCACATATAGTTCGAATCCATATCTTGCAATGCAATCCATAGAAAGTATCGTTTAAACCTCACAATAGCAAACACCATTCACAGTCACTGCCTGACCGGACTGATTTTGGAAAAATACGGCACGATGATGATGACTCTATTGGTTTTGAATTCCTGAATATTGCAATAGCTGGGAAAGACAGAGTGTGGCAAGGCATTCCACATTCGCATAGTACGGCTAAAGAAAGTATCTCTGTACTTGACAGTACGACCGAAGATGCGCTCGAGGGTATATTGATGAGCATTCTCAGAAGCGCGAGTATTAAGGTTAAACTGTTTAAGGGGAGGAATGCAGATGGCTATTTCTCTAGAGCATAAACCATTAAAATAACGGTAAAACAGGGTGAGACAAGAAACATTACGACGATGTTCAAGTGACGTAAATGATCTTATGATGGTAATATCACCAATCAATCTAAATGCTCTACGTTCAATACTATCCAAGAGGCTTAAGTAAGTTGCAGGAGCACCAGCCCAGATATGGGAGTTAAACTCAAGTTTTGGACGTATATAAGTCTTGTAAATAACAGCTAAATCAGAAAGGGAGAAAGACTTCTTGCATCGCCTTAGAAAACCCAAACATCGCGTATGTGATCGTTTCACAAAAGGTGGTTGGTGATACACATACCAAGAATATCGAGATGTTCAGTTTAATCGATGCAAGTGCCATTTATGGATAATGGCAGGGGCGGTATATGTCGCTTTAACGATACAAGACAGCATTGCGTTTTCGAAGCATTAAATTCCACGCGGTTTTTTAATCCCCATTGTACAATGCTGTTTAGGTCGGAATTTAATGAGCTTATCGTATTTTGTAGTTGCAGTTCCACATCCGAAGAAGAGGGGTGTGAATCTGAAAACGAATATGAAAAGCTAAGAGTACTATCGTCAGCGAAACAATGTATTGGATTAGATGTTGCAGACAGGAGATCATTAATAAAAATAAGAAAGGGTGTTGGAGATAGAACAGAGCCCTGGGCCACACCAGCATTTATTTTGTGGTTTTCAGACTTGAATCCATCCAATACAACTTGTATTGAACGATTCGAAAGGTAATTACTAATCCAATGAAGGAGGGATTCATGCAAACCGAAAGCACGCATTTTCCATAAGAAAGCCTGATGCCAAACCCTATCAAATGCTTTTGAAATATCTAGTGCAATAATCTTACTTTCTCCAAAACTATGTAAAGATTTGTTCCACTGTTCGGTGAGATGTACCATGAAATCACCAGTGGACCTATTGCTACGAAAGCCATACTGTCGGTTATTAAGAAGCTTCCGTTCTTCAAGATATTTCTTGAGCTGATAATTAATCAGCATTTCCATGACCTTGGAAAGAAGGGACGTAAGTGCAATCGGGCGATAATTAGACGGTGAGAAAGATTCGCCTTTTTGGGGAATAGTCTGGACAAATGCGTTTTTCCATCCGCTCGGAACGAGACCTGAGGATTAGGAAAGATGAAAAAGCTTACGCAGTGGTTTTACCAGCGTTGAAGAACACCTCTTCAGAACAATAGCGGGGTTACCATTTGGACCAGCAGATTTGTGTATGTTAAGATCTTTTAGGACTCTCGCTACAGTACGAGTGCAAAAAAAGATTTGCCCCATAGAATCATTAACTCGCTCAAGTACAGGCGGATTCATAACACTCACTGGCAGAATTGAATTGGTGGCGAACTGCCTAGCAAAGAGATTTGCTTTCTCTAAAGAGGTAATAAATGGAGTGTCATTCACAACGAGCGTAGGAACCGAGGAAGAGGAAGGATTCCTCATATTTTTTACAAATAACCAAAAATTTTAACTGCCTTTGGGACATTGCAGTTTTTTTTGCCGTAATTGTTGGTCATTAACCCTAATAACCTCTTTACAGCTCGCATCGAACCATGCGTTTTCCTTAGGTCTGATGCCTTTAACCCTATTCGGGATAAAAGTTCTCATTCCCAGGAGAATCAAACTTGTGATCATATCAGCGCTGGCTTTAACGTCACTATCGAGGAAGCATAGTGACCAGTTAAAGATCCTGAAGTAATTGTTGAGATCGTCCCAGTTGGCTTTCTCGTATTGCCAAACGGTTCTCATAGGAGCTCTTTCTCTAGCTGGAGAGTTTTTACACGAGAAATTTGCTGATATGACACAATGGTCAGATGTGCCTAGAGGAGATAGAACACTAATAGTGTACTTACCAGGGTCAGAGGTAAGAAACAAGTCAAGAGTGCTTTCTTCTCGACCTGCCACGTCCGATATTCGAGTGAGCTCGTTGACCAGCTGAGCTAAGTGGTTTAACTCAGCGAAGATCTCAGCACACACTCCTTCTGGTGTTGACTGGTCCGAATGTTGAAGCCATGAAGAATTGTGTACATTGAAATCGCCCGTAACAACGATTTCAGTGCGAGGATAGGACGAAAAAATTCTTGGGATGGAATCAGATAAAGCATCAAATTCATGAGAAGTTGATACTCTGTCTAGATTGGGGCTTCGATAAAGGAAGCAGTAGTGAATGATTTGCTTGTTCACGGAAAATTTAAACCACATAAAATTGAAAAAGAATTGGTGCAGAGACCATATTGTGGCAAAAACTGATAAGCAAGATCATTCCTAATGTATATGGCGAGTTATACCCTTGAATAAAGAATTCAGTTGGATCGGAATCCTCATCCACTTGGGTTTCACTTAGTGCCAAAACAGCTGGCCTGTTTAAACCAGTATGGGAGTACACAGAAAGAAAATTCGCTCTAAGCCCACGAATATTACAATAATCTACCCTTAAATTTCCAGCCATTGCATATAAAAGAATAACAAAAACCAAAACAGACGAAGACCACCTATAAGAAAATATTATTGCGTTGAACTACAGAATGCTATTCGATACACGCCACTACTAGTGTTATGCCTTAGTAGTGACAAGAATCGAATCCGGCCCTGTTAATTTTTGTTGTCAACAATCTGCTATCAACGATGACGTAGTCTGTGTATCAATTGCATTAGTTATTAAAATTATTATTATTAGAAAAGGGGAAAGTGAATTTTGGTACTCATTGTGGTATGTTGAGTTGGCTTATCATGATATGTTTTATTTTTTTTGTTGGTTGTTTGTTGTTTTTGTTTTATTGTAATTGATTTGGTGTGGCGTGATTTATTATTTTTTTATTTTTGTTGTTTTTTTTATCACTCTTAATATATTGTTTGCTATTTTTTTTTGTTTCGTTTTGTTATTGATTATTTGTTTTATTTCTTTTTTTTATGTTAACATTTAAGATTTAAGGGAAACAATTAGACAAATATCACAAGACTCGAACAAGACGCGCATGCGCAACGGCCGCACAACACAGGGGTACCTTCCACAACGAAAGTTCACTGACAACTGGATCGGCCCTTAAAGCTAAATATAAATGGTGATTTTTAGCTATTATCTTTTTGGCAACACTGGTTGAAACAGCTGACGCACGGTTCATGTTTTGTTTCATTGTCAAACATCTTCGGTTTAGCCTGTAATTTAACCATGAATCATTTTACAAACGAACAAGCAACGCTTGTAAATTTTTTGTAATCCATTATCAAAATGCGTGCTCTGTTAAGAAAGTTCATCGCCTCGTCGCCGTTGCGTTGGCAGAAATTGGGCCTATGTTACTCAACAACGTAGATAATTTTGCGTACAGCTGGTACAAGAATTGAAGACGAACGACTTACTGCAACGTAAAATTTTTGGTGAATGAGCTCTGGAAAAGTTTGCCGAAGATCCACTTTTTTATCGAAAAATTGTGTTCAGCGACGAAGCTTTTTTTTATCTCAATGGCCAGAATTGCAAGAGCCAAAAGAACGTAACCCTGCTTGTTATTCAATTGTTGTATAATGGCAACCGTGAGCTGTGATGAGCCTCCCACTTCTGATGACATCAATTTGGTAGGTGTAGCACCTGCTACGATGGTTGTAGATGGATTGAATTTTCTTTGATTTGGACTTGATTGAACACGAGCATGATTTCGCATTATGATCAACTTTGAAACAATTTACACATAGATGTCGTCTTTGGGTCCACTTAAGTCTTTCAGCAGCTGACATTTTTAAGAACTTCTCACAATAGTAAATAGGGTGGTTTTTTATCCCACATACCTTGCAATTTTCCGTGTTGGATGTTGCTATTGTTGTCACCGCCTTGGACTTTTCTTTTCCGCCAACAGCTTCTAACGACTCAAATCGGTTTTTTTTTTTTTATTTGAGAAATTCATCCATCGTCTGAAGCTCTCGAGGGTTTTGAAGTGATTGTTCACATAATAGGTGGCTTTGTCGATCCAACTTCTTTATTAGGAAATGAGTGAGTAATAGGGCCCAGGATGCTGTCTCTTGAGTGCTGCAAGACATTCATGGATTGCGTCATGAAATTCTCTGATGGCCTTCATTTCTGGATTAATGTTCGGTAGACTGAGAATCCTTTGGATAAATGCTGAGGTTTTCGCCCTTTTATTGCTGAAACGATCTTGGAGAATGTTCCAAGCAATACTGTAGTTTTCTTCGGTCAGTTCAAGACGATGCATCAGTCTCTCTGCATCACCGGACACATTTGTTTTCAAATACCACATTTTTTGGATGCGTGGTAATGGTTGTTCATGTATCATCTTAGTGAAGATGTCAGAAAATGTTTGCCATTTCAAATAATCGCCGTCGATTTGGATATCGACATTTTAGGCAACTGAACTGCCGGGCGATCAGCTAGCTGTTTTGATGGCTCGATTCTCTGAACGCTTGATGAAGTTTTGCTCAAACAAGCTTGATTTTTAAGAACTGATGCCTCTAATTCGGTGTACAACTCCATGTTGTAACCCTCAGATTCCGGATCATTAACAGCTTCCCAAATGGAGTGATGAATCTCCTCAACCTGACTTTAAAGTCTGTTCATAGCCTCCAGACATTGGATGGGTGCTTCTCCTTTCACTTTTTCGTTGATGAGTCGGGCGAGTGGATTCATGAGTGCCTTTTGTCTTCTCATTATGGTCTCAATAATTGAGTTGTTATCTTGTTCTTTACGAGCAAGATTATTTGTTGATGTCAATGCATCATTAGGTTGAGATTGGTTGTCTTCTGTTCCCTTTGGCACGACATCGATTTTGGTGTTGTTCCTGGCCTCTATCTGCGCCAGTGAATCACTCAAGAACGACACCGCGTTCGGTCGTTGTACATAATTCAGAATAAAATACAGTCAGCATTATTGTTGTTTATGTTGTTTAACACAATCTTTTGAAGTCATAAAGCACTGCATTCCCAGTAGATTGCATTCCCTTACAAGCTTGTCTCACATGAACGAAAACACCTCATCTCAGAAAAAACATTTTTAGCCCACTTTATGATAAAGGGACAGCGTTTTAAGGCACGCCTTGCTTACCGAGGGGAGATGTTGAAAAACAGTATCTCAGATCCTTCATGGCGTTCTCAAAATAGGATGACATCTACTCATGATTTGAATATGCGTTGTGGATAGAGACTTATTGATCCAGGCCATAATTGGACCTGGTCCTTTTTCCAATGGTGATAATGATTTCCTCCAAAAAAATGTAAAATCATTAAATAATTTTGTGTTCCAAGATTTTTAAACTATAAAAACTTCATTGTAAGTACATAACTGCTTTAAATTGATCCTTAGCCCGCTCTATATTCCTTATTTAACTACTTTTGGTATTAGAATTCGAAAAGTTAATCCTTAATAATGTTTACAAAAGTTTGTTAGCCTGATGTATATATTTGTATATCTTTTCTGGCATTTATTATTCTCTTGAGATTATTGTTGAGCCATCAGAATACAGCTAACTCTTGAAAAACTGCCACGTCGCATTGTCGCGCTGTCATTTACATCAAGCTTAAGAGATTTTGCTAATTCCGCTGACAAGAGCCAGGTAATTAGCTAATAGTATGTGTGTATGTATATTGTATATGACGAACGAACAAACACTAAATAAACGAGTAAAATCAACAAAATAACAAGACGAAACTCCTTAATCATGGTGACAAAGTAGGAGGCAAAAATGACTCATGGCATATTGCAAGGATTCTTTTTTTTTTGTCTCTGTCTATTTGTTTCTCTTTTCTTTTCTATTACCACAAAACCAAAGTATTGTAGTTCCGTTTTTTTTTTTTGGTTTTGTTGTCTATTTATGTATTCACTATATTCAGGTCACGAGCCCCAAACAAGGACGAAGGATACGAAGAGGAAATATTTGATTTTGTAATTTAGTACATTTAATTTCTGTCATCAGATAGAGAGAGAGGACGAGATAGAGAAAGAGAGTGAGATGTCGCTGTCGTCATCATCATCGTCTTCGTCGTCGAAGTGTCGTTCGTCCTGAGAATCCTGCTTTCTATGGATTTCAAATTAACTGTTCATATAGACGCAGATATGTATGATTGTATGCTAAATGTAAATAAGATGAACATGAACAAGGATGTTGGTAATTTTGAATGAAGTGTGGTTTGGGGGTGATATTTTTTTTCTTTTTTGGATTTGTTTGATGAGCACTTGTCATTTAAATCGCTAATAATGGTTCATTGTTTATATTGGAGAGGTGGAGGTGTGGGTTGGAGGTGTTCGTACTCCAACCCTGAAAGCTTGTGGAACACTATACAAGCTTTCAGATCAAAGCAATCAATGGAAAGAATTTTAATTCATTCTTGTAGAATGAGCTCGTGGGTTAAAGTCTTTATTTAACCCTCACAGCTCCTCAAATTCAAAACCGCATCAGCTTTGAATAAATTTAAGATAAGGATGTATGTATGGAAGAATATCATGACTCGACATTTAATTATTTATTCTACTTTCTTATAATTTGTATACGCGATAGAAGAACGAATATTTGATTATTTGAGTTGACAGAAATTTGTCCATGAACATAAACGAAGTAAATGAGACTGAAGAATTTTTATAAAATTTGGATCTTTTAAGCTGGCATTGTCTTAAGATGTATAAAAGAAATGAAAATCTAAAGAGAATTGAAGGTGCAAATTTTAAATGACTTCATGTTGAATCAAAACAGAAACAAATTTTACAGAAAGTAGAAATTACACTGGTCAACAAGGATTTCTATCTGTCAATTGCATTTTTCGTATGGCTTTTGACAGACTTAATTCAAATCTGGCTATAAAATCACTCTATTACATTTGATTTTTGAGTAATAACTTTTTGAAATTCCAAAAAAAAAACGCATAAATAAATTCATGTAGTAGTCTTATTTTTAATAAAACTCGTGAAGCTTTTTTGAATCTATAAATCAACAACTTTAAGAAAAATCTGCATAAGTTGTTAGATAACATCAGCCGCAGATAACAATAATTTTGTAAGCTTACTTACTTACTTAAGGTGGCACTACAGTCCGGGGCGGACCTGGGCCTCAACCAACATGAGTCTCCAGCCAGCTAGGTCCCTAGCTAGTAGTCTCTAGTTTCACACGCCAAGTTGATTGAGGTCTTCACCCACCTGAGTGAGAAAACTGAGTCACGGTCTTATTCTACTGCGCCGTCCCTCGGGATTGGATTCGAAGACCTTCCGGGCTCGAGCGTTGATGTCCATTCGCTCTACATGACCTAGCCATCTAAGCCGTTGGACTTTAATTCTGCTAACTATGTCAGTGTCGCTATACAGCCCGTACAGGATTCTACGACGTTCTCATCTTTCTTTGACAGGGTCTAGGCCTCAGCGCCATAAATGAGAACCGAGATGATGAGTTTCTTATAGATCGTGATTTAAGATGCTCGAGAGAGGACTTTACTTCTCAATTGCCTTCTATCCAAAGAAGCAGCGATTTGGAAGAATTATTCTTCGTTTGATTTCAGCGCTGGTTTCGTTGTCTGTGTTAATAGCGGTGCCTAGGTAGACAAAGTCCTTAACTACTTCAAAGTTATAGCTTCCATGGTGACGTTTTGCCCGAGACGTCGTCGTTCAGTGTCCTTTTTTGATGACAGCATAAAGTTGGTCTTGCCTTCATTAACCACTAAACCCATCTTCTTCGCTTCCGTCGCAATGCTCCAAAACACTCTGCTCCACTGACATCACGCTTCGATCTTCCAATTATGTCAATATCGTCTGCGTATCCGAATAATTGGATGGATCTTTGGAAGATTGTGCGTCTAGTGTTGGCGGTTGAGTTTTGCACAATTCTTTCCAGAACGATGTTGAAGAAGTCGCATAACAGTGCATCGTCTTGTCTAAAACCTTTTTTGACATCAAATGCATCGGTAAGATCTTTTCCGACCTTGCATTCTCCATCGTCATTCTGTACAAACGGATAAGATTGACAGGGATGCCAAAACTAGACATTGCTCGGTAGAGCTCTTACCTATAGATGGTGTCATAAGCGGCTTTGAAATCAATAAAGAGATGGTGGGTATCGATTTGAAGCTCCTGGGTTTTTTCCATGATCTGCCGTAGTGTGAATATTTGGTCGATAGTGGACTTTCCTGGTCTGAAGCCACACTGATAAGAACCAATCAGGTTGTTGACGAATGGCTTCAGACGTTCACATAATACGGCAGGGAGGATCTTATACGCAATGTTAAGGAGACTGATGCCTCTGTAGTTGGCGCAGTTTAGAGGGTCTCCTTTCTTATGTATCGGGCACACTATGCTGAGATTCCACTCATCGGGCATGCTTTCTTCCGACCAAATTTTGCAGATGAGTTGGTGCATGCTCCCTACCAAGTCATCGTCTGCTGCTTTGAATAGTTCGGCGGTGATGCCGTCAGCTCCAGCAGCTTTGTTTGACTTAAGTTTAGATATAGCTATCTTCACTTCGTCAAGGTCGGGTAGGCGGAATTGTTGATCTGCGTCGCCGAGGTTGAGTGGTTCTATCTCCTTTACAGCGGAATTCTGTTCGTCATAGCCGTTATATAAGAAGTGATCTTTCCATATTCTCAACATAGACTGCGGTTCTACTACGATGTTCCCCGGATCGTCTTTACAGGCTTCGGTTCGTGGCTGGTACTCTTGGGAGGTGGCATCTCTGATGGCAGCAAGGGAATGTTACCACTGGTTTTCATTGCTTAATGCAGGCAGCATAGAACTCCTTAAGAGATTATTAGAGACTCGATCGGAAAAGGACATTGCAGTCTCTTGCGATTGTAGCCGTCTAAAGTAGAATCTTCTCACTGTAGTTCCTTGTTTGGGCTTGGATCTTGATATCCGTAGCCGTAGCTTGGCTACAACGAGGTAGTGGTCCAAGTCAATGTTGGCCTCTCGGAATGTTCGGATATCCTGTATACTGGAGAAGTGTCGTGCGTCGATCGCTATGATGCCAATCTGGTTGACAGTTGATTTGTCATGAAATTTCCTTGTCCCCTTGTAGATATAAAGATGTGTGAACTGCGTACTAGCTATCAGAACGTCTCGCCTTGCAGCGAAATCGACCAGCCTGAATCCGTTGTCAGAGGTGGTGTCGTGCAGGCTGTATCTCCCGATTATGCTACCAAAGATGTCTTCTCTTCCTAGCTTGGCATTAAAATCTCCTAAGACAATTTTAATGTCATAGCCAGGGCACTATTCATATGACTTGTCCAAGAGCTCGAAGAATATGTCTTTGGTGTCTTCATCTTTCTCTTTTGTTGGGGCATGCGCGCATATTAGGCTTATGTTGGCGAATTTAACCTTGATTGTCGTGATGTGCTCGCTCACACTGTTAAAACGTTTTGCCTGAGTCTAGTTCCAACAAGAAATCCAGACCCAAATAGACGCTGTCTTTGTTCTCGGTAGCAGTCGCCGTAATATACTTTTAGTTTGCGTTTTCCCGGTCCATCAAATCGCACTTCTTGTATAGCGGTATTATCTGCCTTGCAGCAGTTTAGGGCTTCAGCTAGTTGTTTGGCTGCACGTGATATGAAGTTTGTTGTCCTTATTTCGTTTGCGTGGGTTGTCAACAGTGAATCCGTCCGTATCCGGGGCTTGTTGATGCTTCGAAACTTAAGGTATTTTTTACGTGGCCAGGAAGTCACCCCGACGGCACAACCCCCAACCTGGAGGGCCAGATACTTAATATAACTCCAAGGAAAGGGAGCCGGATAAACCGCTCCTTACAGGCCTGGGCTTCGAATATGTCGAAGAAGCCCTATAAGGTGTTCACTAAGTAGTTCAACCTTACTGGAACTGTAGACGCAACCGTTGATTCCATCTCGAGAATTCGTCCGCTGCCGCCTGGATAAGGAGAGATGCCTTAGCGGAAACACCTCTCCCCCCTCTCTCGTTTTCTGCCCTTAACAACTTTCCACTGGGGTTGGAACCCAATCTCCAGTTGAGGTACTAAGCACCCGATGTTCACCGCGGGGAGGTGAGAGTAGGAATTGATAGACATAGGTGGGTTTTGAGAAAAACCTGTGGACGCTTGTGTCCTCTTGAATGCACATGTCTACCATTTGAACATCAAGATTTTACATTTATATTAAATCCTTATTGCTTTATCAGTTTTAAGAAGGTTTCAAACTATGTACTCGAAGTTTCGTGGAATTTACATTAGTCCATTCTGCACCTGAAGTGACTTCTTGTTGAGTGCTTTCAATTTACCAGTAATCATTCCACCAACCGATGTTACGTTTCAATAAGAATATGGGTTTCAGCCCCAAACTGTTTGAGAGAAACAATAGTTGCTTAACCCGGCTGTCCCGCTCTATAGATGCAAATTGGGTATATCTGCCACAGGTAAGTGTCATCTTTAAAAAATGTGTTCCTTTGGAAATAAACTTTACAAAATCATCACACAATTTATTGCTTAAAGGGATATGGTTTCGTTTACTTAGCCTTAAGAACCTAGTTTGGTGACAAAAAAATATTAGAAGGACTAACGCTCCGTTGAAAACTAGGGTTTAGTGACTTACAATTCTCAACCATTTGTGTGTGCGATTAATGTTTTCAGTGATGTAGGGGACAGTAACTGATACGGGTACATGTCACAGGTTTTTTGACAAGTGTTATCAGCTCATCTGATTAATGTAGTGAAGGTGTGCAGACAAGGAGATGGAAGAGCATACCTTTCATTTTCTCTGCGAGTGTCCAAGCCTGTTTAATAAAAAAAAGAAAAAAATGAAAAAAAAAAAAATAGAAAAACACCTTTTCGATGACTTTTGTTACGTCTCGTTTTTGCCAATGATAATCTACGAAACTTCAGGATGGTTCGAAGGTGCTTTTAACCTAAGCCCTCACCAACCTTCATTCAATACCACCTATCCTCGTCACATTTTGGGAAGCACAATTGATCCATAGAGATTGGAGTGGAAAGCATAGTACGTGAATTCGAAAATAGTGGCAAACTCATAGTATCCAGAAAACAGCAGAACATGTGTGCTTATGATTTGAGTATGTCTAAAATTGGCAATTGTTGACTGTAAATGACTTGAATAATTGATATTTGCTCGGTCGCCATCTGGATATGTCTAGTTGCGTACTCCAAGATGAGTGTGGTCACTTGCCACTTGTGCACGCCAACAGATCCACGGTCTTTCTTTATCGCACTACAAAGGTCATTTTTCATTTAATCTCACCGCTGGTGTTGGTTGTTTCTGTGTTCATAGCGTAGCAAAGGTAGACAAAGTCAATAACTACATCAAAGTTACGTCTGTCGATGGTGATGTTTTGACCGAGACTTCATTAATTGCACAAAAAATTATGTCATTTATCTAATTATGACAATGTTATCAGCCAATGCCAGACATTGGAAAGATAGGGCCTCTAGTATTGACTTAGTAGCTTTGCACTATTCTTTCAAGGACGATGATACAGAAATAGCATGTCTGTGCATCACTTTGCCTAAAACCATTTTTGACATCGGTTAAATTGTTTCCAAACTTTATGGAGCAGCACTGGATCTTGATACTTTGTGTTAGCGGCATAGACCTTCGAAAAAGGCTACTGGTGAGTCAGTCGCAGAAGTATTTGGTGATCTCTTGTGATTGTAGCCGCTCGAAGTTGTAGCCGAAGTGCTATCTTGGGTTGGGGCTTGCAACCCAGAATCATGCATTGGCTATATACCCATCGGTAATCAGACCGATTTTAATGGACGGTGTGGCAGTTTGGAGGACTGCTTAAGATTCTTAGGTATTTAGAATCAATTGCAAAGCACCCAGACTAAACCATACCCCAACTGCAATTCGTAAGAAACTTCCAGATTTCTATAATTTTCTATATCTTTCTGGGAAGATAGGGCATTCCTGTACGATGAGTCAATCCATTTTTATACAGATGGATCAAAAACAAAATAAGTTATTGGTGGAGGTGTGTACTCTGAACGACTGAAATTAAGTTGCTCATTCCGCCTTTCCAATCATTGCAGCGTGTTCCAGGTGGAACTTTTGGCGATAAAAAAAGTCTTGTCCTGACTAAGAGAAAACGTGATACCATCATCTAATATTCGTATTTTCTCAGATAGTCAGACAGCTATCAAATCTCTGGACTATCCTCTACAAACTCTATAACAGTCCATAATTGTCAATGATCTCTAATGGAGATGGCATAAGAGTTTAATATTCACCTTTGTTGGGTGCCGGGCCATAAGGACATTCCAGGTAACTGTAAGGCAGATGAACCTGCCGGGAACGGTACAGTGCAGCCCATCTTTCCACGTTTGACATGTACTGGCATACCAATCGCTACTTGTGAACTGTTGCTAATGCAAGACACCGTGAGGAGGGCAGGCACCAGGTGGAACAACATCGCCACAAAAAACATTTGGCCAACACTGGATTTAAAACGTTCAAGGTGCTTGCTATCTCTAACAGATCGCATATAAACTCGATAATACTCGCAGGTGTCATAACCGGACACTGTCTAATAGGAAAGCACGCCACGAGACTAGGCGTATTCTCAAATGACTTTTGCAGAAGCTGTATGGACGAGAAAGAGGAGGAAACAATTCTTCATCTTTTCTGTACATGCCCTGCTCTAGCTCGAAAACGCAAGAATTACCTAGGAGAATTCTTCTTTAACAATCTAAACGATCTAAATCATATCAGCATAATCAGCCTCTCACATTTCGTAAGGGGCTCAAACTGATTGAGCTTAAGATTAAGCCTCAAGATTCATTTCGTATCACAATGGGCCATTAAACTGGCCTAAGTGTGTCCGTTTCCATCTTGGAAAGCCACTTTAACCTAACCTTTAACCTTACTTATCTTAGCTTTTATTTTTTATCCAAGAGCTACAAGAACATATCCTCGGTATTGTCATCCTTGTCTTCTGTGAGAACTTGTGTGCATATAAGGCTAATGTTGCCATATTCAGTCTTGATGGTCACGAGACACTCGTTTATGCAATTATATACCTGAGACTCATTGCCTTAGTCTAAGCGTTGTTGGTTTTTATGATTAATCTTTTTCTTTGTAAGTTGGTGTTTAAGAATATTCGGTCAGTTTTAATCAACAATTACTTCATTTTTATAAACCAGAAACTATATTATTAGTTCCTTAATCTAAAACCTAGTACTTACTCGCTTTAATAATGAACAAATTCTTCAAAAGCAATTAAGGCTCAAAAAATGGAATTTATTGTCTTTAAAAATAGTCTCATTTTTTAGAACCTAACTTCAGGAAGACTAAAAAATGGACCCTTAAATGACAACACAAAAACAATAATAGAATTTCTTTCTTAGTCCCGGAAACTCTTAATATGTATATATTTCAAAAACTATTACAGACCCTTAACAAACTACCATGAAAGTGCAAAAAAGTAACAAAGCCAGAAATAGGCAATCTGTCTAAGTTAATTGTCTGTGCACAATTTGCTCCGAAACATAAGCAGTAGGATACGTTCCCTCAACCGTTCCATTAAGTCATATGGCATAAAGGGAGTTTTTTTTTTCTTTTATCTGAAAGACGCCTACAATAATTGTTAACCCATAAATTAACCCTTTTATCATCATAAATAGTAATGGTTCTATTTAACGTGGTTTGCCTACATACTCGTGTAAGTATTAATTTCATAGCATCATTTTTCACAAGACAAATAATGTTAGCTATTCAAGAAACGCTTTAATCGTAAGTTTTTGATGTAATAACAAGCTTTTGCCACGATGATTTACGCCGACCCTTAATGACATTAATAACAGTCATTTCCCCCTTCCTATCAACATCAGCGCCCTCTGACAACCCTGCTTACAACAAAACACTCAAGTCTAATGAATTATTAATTGCTAAGATGTTGCCTGTTGACTTAAATATCGAGGAGTGACGAATGGGAAAAAATACATACCTAGAGCGAATAGCAACACATGAAAGTGTTCATTAACAGAACGAAAAAAAAACAAGAAATGTCCTTAGGTCCTGGACTTCCGACAACGACGACGATGACGATATACGTAACGAACGACAACCGACAACATAACTATTCATCAAAAAAACACATTACATATTGTTATTTTTCAAGCACAATAGAATTTGGTGAACGTTTTGTGTGTGTCCTTATATTTGCGTGTATATCCTTGATCCTTGAATGTTTCTATGTTTCATCCAACGTATATCAGAGGCAGGGTGAGGAAAGCTTCAATAACAAATGAGAGAAGTCCTTGTTTATATTTTTATGAATGGTAATTTTTATCTGACCGTTGTTCGTTTAGCAGCGAATTTTGTATCTCGTGCATAATTCAACCATAACACTATATTCTACAGTCCCTACATCCTTTGCTTTTGCCTCTGATGATGTCTCTCACCCGCAAAACCAAAACATGCTACCGACAATGAAGGCAATATCAACGAGCAACGAGTAACGACAACGACGACGACGACGATATGACAGCAGTTCAACACCGCCTCCTTTCCCAATGATGCCGCCGCGTGCCATGCCCGCCACCCCGCATTCAATTTTGAATAGCAATGCGGTTAAAATGTGTACGCGCAGATATGGGATAACATCGTAATACCTCAAGTGTATTATGAACTTAGAGTGGATCATAATATCAGCACTGATGGGTAATTCAAATTTAATGCAGAACTTCAACACCGCATTTGTAAACCTGCCCAAGCCCACCATCTACACGAATAAGAGGGTTTTAGGAACGTATATAAGCATAAACTGACGACCCCCTATAACACACAAAATCGCACCCTCCGAGGCGTAGCCATACATAAATCAAAGGGAAAAGCCTTTGCCAATTATATGAAATTTTGAATTTTGACATGCCAATCATTTTTGAGCGGTACGGCGGCGCTCCGGCGCGTTTTATTAATGAGTAGATTATGTGTGTTGTCTCGGTGTGAACAATTACAAATTAATACATAAATCCTTTCACACTATACCAGCTTAAAGATGAGTAGATACAGTTCTCTGTTTCCAGGATTGTAATTGAACCCTTTCGTCTTAAGCCTTTTTGCTCATTTCAATATTTGTGTATGATTCTTACAATCATAATTGGGGAATAATAATGTAATTTATATTCAGTTACTAAATATGTAGAGGAATTTTTGGCGGAATCAAGAAATTTTGAAGATTACTCCCATTACATACATGTTTCAATTCTAGATCATCCTTATAAGGCCTTGATTTTAAATCAGATTGAAAGTCACTTCTGATTAGTTTTGGCTTTGAAGCTCCCTTAATCGAAAGAAAAGTGAAAAACATAAAATATTTACCACAATTATAGAATAAGCGAATAAGTTAAAGTCACAGTTTCAATTATTTCCCACACTCTGATACCATCACATCCAACTAAGGAAATTTGAATGAATAACGGTAACATACTCTGCACCACCGACATTTCGTTCAACATTACTGGTTTAACTGGAATTGCAACCGTTTCGCACTACAACTTTCAATTATATCTCTTCTTTTCGTTTCCAGCTGCTAATAGCAGCACTTAAGCTTCTCCTGGAGCATAGGCGGCAACCAGTTCCTTCTATCTCTCTGTTTCTAGCATGATACCTCAGCTGGAACCACATCTCCAAGTTTTGGGACCGAGCTTCCTTCATGACAAATGATCTCCATGTTTCTCTTGGCCTTCCAAGTCGCCTTCTACCTTGAGGATTAAATTGAAAGTACTGCTTTGCTATGTTGTCGTCTGGCTTCCTCAATGTATGGCCAATCCAGTGCCACTTTCTCTGAGCCACAGTTCATCGTTAGATATGGTTTGTGGCCACCGGATCTTCAGGGTGCAAAGTAGACAGCGGTTGACAGAAGTTTGCAACCTTCTCGAGATGTCAGCAGAGGACTTCAACGTTTTGCAGGCTTAAAGCAGCACGGATTTTACGTTGGACTCAAACAACTTTAACTTGGTAGGTGGTAGATAGGTAGGTAGAAATAGCGATCTCAAGGCAACCAAGTCTAAAATCCAATTAGCGCTGTAGTGCGTCGTTTTGATACCAAAAACTCGTTTGACCTTTGATTGAAAGGGAAAGATTGATAGAGAAGCTTCATAGCGATTATGTTAGAGCCATTTTGTCGCATTGAGAAAAAAAATTAGGTCTCTAATCTTTGTCTCAGATAGCTCATCGAGTTCTTGGAAGAATGCTTTTCCAAAGCATTTCATTCTGGTGTTTGCCAAAGCAGGACATTTGCAGAGGAAATGGATTATGGTTTCACTTTCTCTTTGGTCACTACAACTACGGCAAAAGGTGTTGTAAGAGATACCCAACTTCTCTGCATGAACTCCTATAGGCCAATGTTCGATACGAACCGCAACAATCCTGGCTATGTCTTGCGTTGGCCTGCATAGAAGATCGTTTCTACGGGTTTTGTTATAGGTGGGCCATATCTTCCTAGATATAATGCAGTTGGGTAAATTGCTCTACCTTCGGTTTGATTCAGTTTGGTAGATAGAAAAGATTTTACCCTTCATAGCACCAAGAGGAATGTTAACCATTTCCGCAAATGAGCTATGAAGGATCGATCCTTGCCTGGCTAGCTCGTCAGCCCGTTCATTTCCCACGATACCACTATTTCCCGGAATCCAGATCAGGGTGACACCGAGGTTAATATTCAGGCTCGCAAGCTCATCGCGACATTGCTGGACCAATTTAGATGAGGTTGTGACCGAGTTAATGACTTCGACAGATGCCTGACTGTCTGTAAAGAAAGCCGCGTTTCGGTTTTGGTTTGGGGATTGTTTAAGTATCTTACATGCCTCCCTTATTACCAGCAGTTCAGCCTGAAAAACACTAGCAAAGTCAGGAAGCCTAAAGCATTTAGCTACATTAAGGGACTCAGAAAAGATCCCAGAACCAACTCCCCACTCCATTTTGAGCCGTCAGTAAAGGTGGTTGTGTCGAAACCTATCTACACGATGTGATCCTTCCAGTCTTCTCTGGATGGGAAAATAACCTTAAAAGCCTTACTAAGGCTCAAAGTAGGAGTGCAGTAGTTAGTGTCTATCGAGATTATATCTGAGGGAATCAATTTCGTAGTGTTGCTGTGACCATAAGGTTTTGACAACCAGCTATTTGATTCCTTCAGCCAAATAGCGCTGCAGTAAACTATGTATTTAATAAAAAGGTCGATTGGTAGAAGATCCAAAATAACGTTTAAGGCGTCCGTTGGGCAAGTACGCATGGCCCCTGTGGTGCCCACGCAAGCTGTTCTCTAAACCTTTTGTAGTTTATTATAAGAGCAGGCCACCACACAATCGACCCATATGTTAAGATTAGACGTACCACGGCTGTGTACGTCCATGAAATCATCTTCGACTGAAGTCCCCTCTTTTTGCTGCATGCGTAAAAGGCAACACAGGCCTTCTTAACCCGAACTTCAATAGTTAGTTTCCAGTTTAGTTAAGGGTCGAGTATAACTCCCAAATATTTTGCACTGGAAGACAATGATAGGATTTGACCGTTGAGTCGAGGTAGCGTGAAGGGCGGTACTTTTGTTTTAGTGTAAATATCAACAGTTCAGTTTTACTTTGGTTAACTCCTAGTCCACAACTCGTGGCCCAGTTGCTAACTTTCTTCAAAGCTGACTCCGTGATTTCACTAATCACAGAGGTATACTTTCCTGACACCAATAGTACCAAATCATAGGCTACCGCCTTCACTCCACATCTCTCTAATTTAACGAGAATTGTATCCATGACCAGAAGCCATAGAAGAGGCGAAAGGACACCACCTTGACTTTAACTTAGTACGGAGCGCTATTTTCCTGCAGTTCCACACTTTAGGAACCATTCCGAATGCACTACGGGCTTTATTTATTCTATTGGTGACATCCAGGTCTCCAGCTACCATCACGTTTAACGTGATCGAAGGCCTTCTTAAAATCTACGAACATGATGTAAAGCGGCGATTCGCAAGGTGTTAATGTGGTTGATACATGATCGACCACTGTGAAATCCTGTTTGATGCTCTTGAGCGTAGACTTGATCTTATATTTTATCCTCTCGAGAATGATGGTTGCCATTAACTTTGGAAATACGGACAGAATGCTGGTTTCACGCCAGTTATTGCAGTTTTTAAGATCACCTTTTTCTCGTAGCTTGACGATTACACCGTCCTTCCATTCCCTTGGAAAGGTTTCGTTTTCCCAAAACAGACTTAAGACTCAGGGTCTGCTTTGAGGAATTCGGCAGGTATGCCATCAATCCCAGCTGCTTTGTTGTTCTTTAAAAGATTTATCGCGGTTCTCATTTCCGTGCATGTCGGGGGGTCAATATTAATGCCTCTGGTAGATTTCCGTACGTGCGGCAGTTGATGATTTGCATTCTAGTCATCGTTCAGCAGTGCACAAAAGTGCTCCTTCCATCTCCGCAATCAATCTTTAACACTAAAAGATTACCGTTCGTGTCACGAACAGAATGGTTTACAATATTTTGTTGGCCTACAAGATCTTTAGTGATTTTGTACAGCATCCTCGCGTTACCTCTTATTGCAGCTTCCTCAGCGATTTTTGCCAATTTGTCTAATCTGGCCTCCTATCTCGTCTCACACACCTCTGCACTAACTTTTGAGCTGCTCTTTACTTACTTCGCAAAACCGTTTTCCGATAAGCATCAGTTTCATTATTTATATTTATTTTGTGTGCTCTGCGGTGTGTAATTGTGTCCCAGGTGTCTTGGGATATCCACAAATCCGTATCTATAGATTGCCTCGGTACCTTTTCCGATCCAGTTTCAATAAGAACTCTTTGTATCGTACCCCACAACGTTTCAATGGGAACATTTGCGTTTAACACCTCATTTGACGCCTTGTATTTGAGTCCCTAAAAGCGATTGTATGAAATTTTTGTCTAGTTACCGTGTCTGTACGTCTCCGGATAGCAGTTGTTCGCAGTTGAATTATCGCTAATAGCAGATGATGGTCGCTTTCAGTATTTGCACGTCTCTCGTTCCTCACATCGCAAAGTGATTTCTTCCATCGTTGTTGTATTATAAAATGGTCGATTTGGTTTTCTGTTCGACCATAAGGGGATACCCAAGTAACTTTGTGGTAGAAAAAAGGGTACCACCTATCGTGTCTACCCATAACTCGCTCAAGGCCAGTGTTATCCGAGCCAACTTTGGCATTAAGGTCCCTCATGATGATAGTTATGTCACACTTTGGAACTCTGCTGCAGACCGAGTTTAGTTGAGCGTAGAATGAGCTTTTGTTTTCTTCTGCTGCATCATTCGTCAAAACGTAACACTGGATTATGGTGAGTTTGCGAAATCTGTACTTAAACCTTGCTGTCATTTTCCTAGCCAAGGCTGTTTCCCAGAAAATTAAGCTTATTTTAGCCTTATTATTCAGCATTATACCAACACCATTCACTCTTTGCCCGCTTCCTGTCTCGTCCTTCCCTGAATATAGCATCCGCGTCCGATTTGTTGCTGATCTGTGCTCTCCTTTTCCCCTCCACTTCGTTTCACCCAGCCAAGAATACTCAAGTTGTATATTTTCATTTCACATTCCACCTGCTCATAAATTCCGTGTCCATACAGAGACTGAACGTTCCATGCTCTGACTCTTGTGTTTTTTCGATAGCCGAAAGTATTGTCCCTAGTTCTATTTGTGAGATCTCGGTTTCTAGTTGCCGATTCAATATTAATAGCATCACGATTGCCATTTTTGTATAAAAAACGGCGCACCCAAATCCGACGTGCGGTTTCCTACAGCCGATGGAACTGTAGAAAGATTTACCAATCGTTGGTCACCTCTTATGAGGAAGTATTACCATTCCTTCATGTTTAATAACAGAATAAACTTCTCGCTCCACTAGGTGTTTTCCTGGATGTGGTTAATAACACTAAACACAGCCGCCCAATATGGGTACTTACGCTACTTGCTGCTGCCGGTGGCCTTCTGGAAATAGGCTCATCCGCCACCAGTCTACCATGCCGTTGACCACTACTTGCCATTCGGTCCCCTTTATGTGCGTTAGCGCAACCCTCTGTCTACCACGTAGAGGTGCACATAGGGATTTTCCCTTCTCTGAGCCTAGGAACACCGCTGGTGGCAATTCCTAGAGCTCTCCAGTACTTTAGAGCGCATACAAATTCTATAATCTGTCAATTATGCCACTTTCGAGACGAATCAAAAAAATAGTATGCAACAAAAAGTTAAAAAATGGAATTCAAGCGACACAATTATTAATGTGCGAAATCAGTGATGTGTGTATTGGGTGTTTTTATAGCTGCTTTCAAATTGTATTGACATTTCTGTTCAGTCAATTTAGACTTTTCATTATGAATTTTTTGACGACAGAACATCAAAACATTTTGCTCGTAAATTTCATTTAGTTATTTATTTCATCAATCGATACCAAAAATCTGCTGATTACAAAATAGTTAAAAAAAATTCAATCCAAATAAAAGTTAGGAAAACATTTACAACCGTTTTGAAAATTTGTGGATATCATTTAAAAGTTACAATAAAAACGGAAAAACAAGTGCCGATTGAAGCTACCAAAACTGGTTCTCCTGCTTCACCCTATCAGTTCGTTCCCGTTCGGACACAGGCCTACTGAACCGAAGGAGCTCTGCTCCGCCTTGTGCCATGACGTCCCGATTGTACAGGAGTCGCCTATCCACGGTTCTTCGTCTGACGTGGTAGATTAACGGAACTGCCAGTCTATCCTGTATCAGACCGCATTTGTCTAGAAAGAGGAATGCCTCTGGTGGAATGAAGCCGCTCAAGCGTGCACTCTCAAAATACTCGTCGTTCGGATAGAACGCCCCGAAAATTAAATTGTTGGTCGAAGACATAGCTCTTGCTATGTCTCGAACGAGTTTTATCACGAAATTGTCAACTCTGTTGATTCGAGCCCCGTTGTATAGGACCTCGTTGGAATAGTAATGCACATAAGAAGATTCGGCAGTTCGGTATAAGACGGTACAGCATCGTAAACACTGCCGCTCGAACACCCGAAACTTCTCCATCTGGGAAGGGGCAACGTTGAACCACACAGGACAACCATAAACGATCATTGGCCGTATGAGGGCCATGTAGCAAATTACCTTCACTCTGGGGTCAAGCCGACTGCTAAAAAACAGCCGTTTCGTCAGAGCGAAGGCTCCTCTGGCCCTGGTCAGAGCAGCATTTATATGTCTGTCGAAATATAAATACTGATCTTTCCAGTCGTCGCAATATCGCTGAATCTTGTCGAAATCACGCTGCAAGAGAATTCTAATAACCTCAACCTTTCGGGCCGTTCTGTATACGCAATTAGATCGTCGGCGTACGCAATTGCCTTTGTAAGACTACCTATCAGATCGCTGCTGTAAATGCTGAAGAGAATCGGCGAATTCACCGCTCCCTGTTGAAGACCATTTTTAATTGAGAATGTTGTGGTAGAAGTTACATTGCCACTTTTGACAACAAACTTTCTACCGTTAAGCATATCATAAAGTATATACAACAATGGCTTGCTTATGCCAAGCCTGCTCAATTTTAGGTATAGGCCCTCTAACCATACGGTGTCAAAGGCCTTTTCCAAATCAACCAGAACAGCACCTGTGCATTATTGTTTTGATTATTCCATTGGATATCAGAAACGAGTTTAGACGCAGCATGAATTGTGTCATGACCCGCCTTGAACCCGAACTGTTTATCTGGAATTATTTTGTTGTCCGCAGCCCACTTAGTCAGAGCCCTATTAATGATCTTTTCGAAAACTTTGCTGATGCTCGGAAGAAGACTTATCGACCGAAGATTTGACGGGTTGGAGTTGTCCTTTCCCTTTTTCGGGAGAGGATGAACCACAGCGGTCTTCCAATGCGCCGGATAATATGTATTATTCAGTGCATTGTTGAAGAGTGTGGTGTAAATGTCAATTGCTTCCGTCGGTAAATGTCTTAGTACAACGTTGGATATACCATCGACACCTGCTGACTTTTTGTTTTTTATTGAGTTGAAGATGAGCTGAAGCTCAACCTTCGTCACTAACAAGGGACTTGGTCCCGTTTGCTCGGCGATTATGGCATTTGCCAAGGAATCGTCATTGAACCGCATGAAACCGCGGTTCTCGGATCGCCATTGTGTCATATCATTTCGAAGGTAAAAGTGATTAAGTAGGGCTCTGTTTTCCAGGTCATGATTGGGGCGAATGCTAACATTCACCTTGTACACTTGCTGGAAAGCAGCTCCCACCGCCTCCACTTTTTCCTTCGGATCTTCAATTATATAAAAGTCATCATCAAAGATGGCTTCTTCTGGATCTATTTGCGAGTCCAACGCACTAACCATTATGCCACGGGTACTACTTTTTTGGGACATTTATATTTTTGAAATTCGTGTCTAAATCTTAGTTTTAGATCATCAAAAGAAAATTCACTTCAAAAGTAGATTTATTTAATTTTTTACGTACTTTCAAGATCTTTTGTTTTCAACAGAAAATCAAATTTGAAAGAGATAAAATGCACGACTTGTTCGATAAAACTTGCTAATGTCTTCCAAAAAGTCTGTTTAAAAATATTTCCTATATTTGAATCATTAATTTAATCATTTGATCATCGACAAGAGCTTGCACAAAAAAAGAAGATTATTCAAATCGGTCCATTAGTTCTTAAGAAACCTTAAAAGTATGAATGTTTTATGAGAGAAACCCTTCTGGAGAAATATCAAAATATGTTTTTCTTGTAGAAAAAAGCCAAATTAAGAACACACAATTAAGAAAAAGTTTTAAAAAAATCACATACTTTTAAATTGACGATTTTTTATTCAAGGTTTCTTTCTTCTTAAGAACGTGAATATTTTTTCTTATATACAAAAAATTATTAATTAAAAAAAAAATGGGGGTCGCGCCTTTAACGCGATAAGATTATTTTTGAATTAAAGGAAGTTCCTTCGAAGAAAAACAAACAAATTATCTCCCTTGGTCATGAGCCCTACGACCCCCCCCCCCTCCTTGGATCCGCCATTGCGCTTCCTGATTTGATTCAGTCAGGGGCGGATATGTGGAGTAAATATACTTATTCTAAATATTTGAACAATATGGGGTTGGCTTACCGAAACTTAACATAACCCAAGGCTGTCTGCATTTTAATTGTTAAGTCTAGAAAATTGATCGCATATGATGTACTTAAATATCCATGTAATAGAAAAGGGTTAAAATAAAAAAAATTGACTTGGGACTCTCAACTATTCTTGTGCGCAAGCAATGTTGTTAGGAATAGAGTCTTAAAGCTGAATCCGAACGGTTAATTTGAGAAAGCATTTGTCATGACAAGAATTCCTTTTGGAGAAGTATTTTTTTTCTTAAATCGTTTTTTTTCGTAGAATATTCGAGTTAAAAATTATTTTTAAACTTCCCATTGGAAGTTATTGTAATGCGTCCGATTTGTCAAATTTAAAATTTTGACATTTCTCGACGGTTCAAGGTCACTAGAGTCAAAATAAAAGATTTTTAGAAAAATATGTATGTGCGTACGTTCGTACGTTCGAGACGTTTTCTTCGTCATCCATAGCAAGAACCAGAAGAGATATCGATTTCAAACAAATTTTGATATACAGATAATAAGGCAGAAAGATGCAGAAGGGCTCTCAAGAAAATTGCATGGGTGGTTTTTTTACCATAGTAGTTTGAAAAATAATTGAAAATTTTGGTTAACAATATATATAATACGAACCAAATACGCAAGAGACTTGAATTAAATTTTATATAGTATAATGTAACCTGATACCAAAAAAGATTATTTTTTTGAAAAAAATCGAATTAACGTTTTTTTTTTATAAATCAAAAAAACTGAAAAAAAATGTGTCTAAAATATGATTTCATCACCAAAACAATTTTGTGCAACGAAGATTAATGTTTTTGACATCTGATAAAATTTTGAGAAAAATCGAATTGACAGTTTTTTTTTATAAAAAATAAAAATTTAAAAAAACATTACTCAAAGTTGGTAAACATTGAATATCGATCAAAATATCTTTTCAAAACCTTGAAATTTTGGCTTCAAACTTATTTTATCATATAAAAAAATATTGTTTTCAACACTCTGAAAAATGTTGAGAAAAATCGAATTGACAGTTTTCTTACAAAAAATAAAAACTTTAAAAAAAAATTATTAAAAGTCGGTAAAAATTGATTTTCGACTTAAATATCTTTTCAAAACTTTGAGATATTGGCTTTAATTTACTTTAATCTTTCAAAAAAATATTGTTGTCAACATTCAGTAAAATTTTGAAAAAAAATCGAATTGACAGTTTTTTTTTTACAAAAAATTAAAAACCTAAAAAAAAGTAGCAAAAGTTGGTAAAAATTTACTTTTGACTCAAATATCTGTTCAAAAATTAAAAATATTGGCTTCACTTTTATTTTATTTCATAGAAAATATTGTTTTCGATATTCAGTAATTTTTATATAAAAATCCAACAGTCCATTCCAATTCTTTCAATATTTTATTCACGAGATATGGAGTACTATGTTGTGAAGATTTTAATTTTTATGAAAAAACTGGCCTTTTATTTTTATACTAATTTTACTGAATGTTGAAAATAATGTTTTATATAAGATGAAATTAGTTTGAAGCCAATATCTTAAATTTTTGGAAAGATGTTCTAGTCGAAAATTAATGTTTACCAAGTTTTTTTAGTAATACGTTTTATTTGTTTTTGCAAATGGCAATTTGATATTTCTCAAAATTTTACCAGATGTCAAAAACGATATTCTTAGATGCCTACGATTTTAGAGATAAAATCGGTGTTTTTTTCGTAAAATATTCGATGTAAACAATATTTTTTTTATAAAATAAACCGTTAGTTGAATGTGAAATATCCGAGTTAAATCAAATGAAATTCAAGGTTAAATAATTATAATACTTCTATTATTAAATGTAATTCAACTTTATAACAATTATTTGTAAGAAACTAATTATAATTTAATATGAGTTATTTAATGCGCCGATGTCCAGCCGAACGGTCCAGCGTATTCGATATGGACTCTTTAGTGTTTTGGCCAGGAGCTGTATTCTTTCGGAGGGTCTGCTGCAGATGATTGACACCTTTTACAGTTAGAGCTCGTTCCTCTGCAGCCTAGTCCAATTTAGGTCACCAGCAGTACCTTCTAGCTAATTGTTTCATTCGGATAATGCCCTAGTGTCCTTCGTGTAGCATCTCTGTTACCCTTCGTTGAAAAGCTTTTGGAATCACGAGTCGAAGATGTAGAGTTTGGAGAAAGATTAGCCCTTGATACTCTGAAAGTGACATTCTTCTATTGAAATATGGTTTGACATGATTCAATGATCTTCCTCTGATAATTTTTCTGGCCAACCTGAAAGTATAAAATTGCGAATTTTTTAAGGGTAATGTCTTTATCAAAAGAGCCTACGATATCCGCCTTTGCAATTGGAAAAGACTCAACTTTTTCCGAATATGGCTCTGAAATTTCCATGCAGATCTCTTCTTGTTTACGGTCAAACTTGCAATCTGGCCCAATTGGAAAACGAGACAAGGCATCAGCCGATATCTAATGCGGTAAGTATAGGCCATAAGAATATTCGCCCAGCGTTGTAAGCGATTGGCAGTCATTAAAGGCAATTTCTTTTCGTGGTTGAAGAGCGGAACTAATAGCTTATGATCTGTTATCAACGTAAATGTGCTTCCATATAAGTATTGATGACATTTTTTTACTCCATATATGATAGAAAGTGCCTCTTTTTCAATTTGGCTATATTTTTCTTGATGTACACATGTCGAGCGTTTTTGAAGCGAAGGCAATTGGTGATTCATTTCCCATTTCATCTATGTGCGCTATCACTGCTCCTATTCCATAGGAAGATGCGTCAGTTGCTAGAACTATTGGCAACTCCGATCGATATTTAATGCGTTATTTAATGCGCAGATGTCGACAAGTTGACGGCTCAAGGAAGAAGAAAGTAAAAAGGAAATATTTCAGCTGACAAACTTGTAGGCTCGTACAGAGTTTTTCCATTATCCGTGTTCAGATGTTAGTGGTTTTGTACTTCAGAGAATTGTTCATATCAGAATGTATGTAGGTATGCTAGATTTGTGTCACGTCACATTATACAATATGAAATTTAATTCAAGTCGCTAGCGTTATTGCCCTACTCTATCTTTTATATTTAGATTCAATTGAACATCGAAAAATGTCAAAATTTTCAATTCGACGAATTAGACCGATTACAAAAACTTCATAATTTTTTTAAAGTCAACAAATATTTTCGAAAGTTAGTTTTTATCAATTTTGTGTAGTTCCTAATTCTCAATTGTTTTTACTTAAAAAAAATGTACCCAATGCGCTAAACAAGGTTTTAGTTAAAGATTAAATTATTTTGAAGCCATTATCTTCAATTGTTGGCAAGATGTTTAAATCGGAAATAAATTTTCACCAACTTACAGTAGAATATGTTTATGGTATTTATTTGTTTACCAAGTTGCAAAATATTTTTAAATTAGTATGAACTTACTTACAAGTCTTCAGTAAAAGCACTTATTGCCTTTCCAAAAGCAGAGTATCTTGGCAGTAGTCTAAACAAATTGAGATAAAAAAATGTGTTATGGAATATACTTTGCACACAATCCTTGAAACAACTCCCTTTTGCATGAGCAACTTCTCTTCTTCGTTGTTTAGTATTGTCCCTTCGAATCTTGTCAGCTATTTAACACCAAAAGCATGAAGGCCATTTGTCCCATGTGACACTTTACAATATTTACATATCAATAAAAAATAACAACCTACATCGAAAAATGTGTTTTGTATTAATTTCAAATCATGTATACATTTTTGAGACACCCATTATTGAAAATTCAATGTTATGGTCTTTTAAATTAATGATTTATGAGAACTTAAAGTTGAATAGATTAAGCCGATTAAAAGATAACCCTTTATACCAGTCCAGTAGACCAGCAGAAAATCTAAAGTTTTGAAGAATCATACCTGGTATTTTATAAAACCTGATAAACAAACAAAATGTATGTAGGTGGACAAGTTTCTTTTAGCAAAACCCAAATTTGTTTTTGTTTTCCTTAGAGTAGAATAAACCCTCTTGGATGGGTTGGTCTTTGATGCTGAGCTCACATGTTCATCCATATGGAATAGTAAAAAGATTGGAGTAATCACTTTTATCTTTATGCCCTAGTGTATCATGCAAAGGACACACAAAACAAAGCATGTCACACAAAAGTGTCACTTTATGTAATACCAACCTGGACTAGGGTTAAACCGCAGTGCAAAACAATAAAAAACCGTCATCAATGTCGAAGAGCAACAAACAGCAACAAAAACATCCCAAACCCTACAACATATCCTCATTCATCCCCATGGAATGATTTCCTAGATCTTTTGTTTCCTGTTGGAGACATTGCTCGAATCACTCCAGAAATACAATGGTCCTATATGTTAACATAGTTGTATGTATATAAGATATATATCTGCACCCACACATACATGCATATGACCTTATGTAAGGACGAGTATGTATGTATATATCTAACCT
>NW_026605447.1:0-25555 GCF_945859685.1 Eupeodes corollae
AATTGGGACTTTGCGTGGTTTGACTGTGAAATTTAATCCTCTATTTAATAAATCCATTTCATCTTGATCAAAATTTTCTTCTGAGAGATTGATAACAAGGTCTTTAACTGGTTTTACCAAAGGCTTTTTTAATATTTTAGGCGCTTGTGTGAAAGAAAGCTTTTCATACTTATTGTTTTGTTTATTTCTTTTTTCTTTAAAACAATCTTCACTTCTCTTGAACAAAGCAAAGCACAAATGATTGAAATAATCAAATTCCACAAAATGTAAGTTTCTCGTCATCTTCATATGTAGGTCATAAATATCCAGTTGAACTTGGTCTAAACAATAATAATGGAAATTAATTTCTTGTTTTAGCCACAAACACTTTGCTTCTTTGATCACTTGTATAGTTCTTGAGTTGTGTAGATTGCATTTAATGTCCATGAATTTGGGGAATATTTTGTTTACTTTGCACTGTTTTAAAAATAATATGTTGGCTTGTATTCTCTTTCTTTTTATTAAAAGTCGCGAGTAATGGCTAATGTCTTGTTTGGTAAACATGATTATTAATTAAATTCACAATTAATTTTGTGATGATTTAGCCAGGTTTGTGGTCAGATTAATTAAATATTTAAAAAAAAATTTTCCTTATTGACCGCAAAAATCGTTATAAAAAGACAAAATTTGTTGTTGTTTTTAAAATTTTTAATACTTTTTATTCAATACGAATGCATTTCGGTTCTCAACTGCGGAACCATCATCAGCGGACGACAATTAAACAAAAACACAAAGAGATTACACAAATTACAATTTACAAAAGCTTGACTTTAAGAGAAAACAGAACAAAACAAAACAAAGAGTGTGATAAGTACTGTTTTTATCTATTCTCTTTCTTAATAGCGCTGAATAGTTTGGAGTCAATTGGTCCAGGGTTCTAAGTTCATGAGGTTGTTGTTGATATATATATGTATAGATTCATATGCGTCCAGTTTATTAGGTTTGTTTACTTTTTTCAAAAGCTTAAAATTGTCATCAAAAGAAGTTATTTTGTGTGGACTATCGTTGTTTGGGTCAAATATGTGGGCTGCTATTGCTTTGTCTATCTCTTTCTTTTTTACGGATCGATGGTGTTCGTTGAATCTAACCTCTGCAGCTCTTCTTGTTTGTCCAATGTATTTTTTGTTGCAGTTAGAGCAAGAGATTTGGTAAATGCCGCTGCATCGATTAGTTGGTATGTTGTCTTTTGTTGATCCTAGGATAGATTTTAATTTGTTGTTGTTTGTATGTACAATGCTCATTTCTGATTTAGCAAAGACATGTATTAGCTTGTTGGTGATATTCGGGGTGAAGGGTAAAGTGACGCGGTGTTTATTTGAACTTGTGTTTTGGTCAAATAACGTACTGATGTTGCTGAGCTTTAACTTCTTCGAGTGTTTTTTGATCAAATGGTCTATGACTAATTTATCGTAGCCGTTCACATCAGCTATATGAAGTATTTGTTGGTATTCTTTCATGTAGCTTTGCTCTAACTGCAACAAAAAATACATTGGACAAACAAGAAGAGCTGCAGAGGTTAGATTCAACGAACACCATCGATCCGTAAAAAAGAAAGAGATAGACAAAGCAATAGCAGCCCACATATTTGACCCAAACAACGATAGTCCACACAAAATAACTTCTTTTGATGACAATTTTAAGCTTTGAAAAAAGTAAACAAACCTAATAAACTGGACGCATATGAATCTATACATATATATATCAACAACAACCTCATGAACTTAGAACCTGGACCAATTGACTCCAAACTATTCAGCGCTATTAAGAAAGAGAATAGATAAAAACAGTACTTATCACACTCTTTGTTTTGTTTTGTTCTGTTTTCTCTAAAGTCAAGCTTTTGTAAATTGTAATTTGTGTAATCTCTTTGTGTTTTTGTTTAATTGTCGTCCGCTGATGATGGTTCCGCAGTTGAGAACCGAAATGCATTCGTATTGAATAAAAAGTATTAAAAATTTTAAAAACAACAACAAATTTTGTCTTTTTATAACGATTTTTGCGGTCAATAAGGAAAATTTTTTTTTAAATATTTAATTAATCTGACCACAAACCTGGCTAAATCATCACAAAATTAATTGTGAATTTAATTAATAATCATGTTTACCAAACAAGACATTAGCCATTACTCGCGACTTTTAATAAAAAGAAAGAGAATACAAGCCAACATATTATTTTTAAAACAGTGCAAAGTAAACAAAATATTCCCCAAATTCATGGACATTAAATGCAATCTACACAACTCAAGAACTATACAAGTGATCAAAGAAGCAAAGTGTTTGTGGCTAAAACAAGAAATTAATTTCCATTATTATTGTTTAGACCAAGTTCAACTGGATATTTATGACCTACATATGAAGATGACGAGAAACTTACATTTTGTGGAATTTGATTATTTCAATCATTTGTGCTTTGCTTTGTTCAAGAGAAGTGAAGATTGTTTTAAAGAAAAAAGAAATAAACAAAACAATAAGTATGAAAAGCTTTCTTTCACACAAGCGCCTAAAATATTAAAAAAGCCTTTGGTAAAACCAGTTAAAGACCTTGTTATCAATCTCTCAGAAGAAAATTTTGATCAAGATGAAATGGATTTATTAAATAGAGGATTAAATTTCACAGTCAAACCACGCAAAGTCCCAATTATCGACATCGTAGCTGACATCGAATCTGCCATACAATACAAACAGTACGACATAAAAAAGTCAGTGAGGGACAAAGCTTTACCTCTTATTAAAAATACATTGAAACAACAACATCTTAACTCTACAGATAACAAAATGAACAACGCTCTTGAGAAACTTAAAAAACACAACACTTATTTCATGAAATCTGACAAAGGTAATAAAGTAGTTATTTTGAACAAAACAGATTATGACAATAAAATGTTGAAATCTATAGAAGAAGATAATTTCAAAGTAAATAAAAAATCACCTTTAAACGCCATGATTAATGATGCCAAAATCGCAATTGACACCATACACAAAGTATTCAACGTCAATAAATATAAGTTACGTGTTTCCAACCCAACAGTTCCGTTAATGTATGGTTTACCCAAAGTGCACAAAAATGGAGATAAAATGAGGAAAATTGTCTCAAATGTAAGCTCCCCTTTTACAAACATAACCAAATGGCTTGTTAATGAATTACAAAAATTCGGAAATTTTGACGGTTTTTCAGTCAAGAACACATTTGACTTCGTTGACAAAGTAAAAAACATAGAAATTGAAGATGATGAAATTATGATTTCATTCGATGTAACGGCCCTTTTTCCATCGATCCCTATTAATGAAGCAGTCGAAGCAATCAGAAATCATTTACTTAAATTTGATCTACCACCAGAAAAAACAAAAACTTACATTGATTGCATCAACATTTGCATGAAACACAATTGTTTTCAATTTCGGGACTCATTTTATTCAAATGACTTCGGATGTAGTATGGGAAACGGCCTCTCGCCATATGTCGCAGAAGCTTACATGTGTAAATTTGAATCTGATTTAAAAAAAGAAGGTAAACTACCACGTATTTGGCACAGATATGTTGATGATACCTTTGCTGTAGTGAAGAAATCAGAAGCTGACAAAATACTCGCAACAATCAACAACAGATTCCATAGCATTAAATTCACTTTCGAGAAAGAGGATGACACCCTTCACACTTTGCCCTTTCTCGACCTTGAAATCAAGAGAAAAGGGAAAAACGTTGAGTTCAGTGTCTACAGAAAACCCACATCCACAGATCGATACATAACAAATGATTCATATTGCGCCTATAATCAAAAAATTGCAGCCTTCCATTCAATGGTTTACAGATTATGCCGTCTACCTTTATCAGTTGAAAGCTACATGAAAGAATACCAACAAATACTTCATATAGCTGATGTGAACGGCTACGATAAATTAGTCATAGACCATTTGATCAAAAAACACTCGAAGAAGTTAAAGCTCAGCAACATCAGTACGTTATTTGACCAAAACACAAGTTCAAATAAACACCGCGTCACTTTACCCTTCACCCCGAATATCACCAACAAGCTAATACATGTCTTTGCTAAATCAGAAATGAGCATTGTACATACAAACAACAACAAATTAAAATCTATCCTAGGATCAACAAAAGACAACATACCAACTAATCGATGCAGCGGCATTTACCAAATCTCTTGCTCTAACTGCAACAAAAAATACATTGGACAAACAAGAAGAGCTGCAGAGGTTAGATTCAACGAACACCATCGATCCGTAAAAAAGAAAGAGATAGACAAAGCAATAGCAGCCCACATATTTGACCCAAACAACGATAGTCCACACAAAATAACTTCTTTTGATGACAATTTTAAGCTTTTGAAAAAAGTAAACAAACCTAATAAACTGGACGCATATGAATCTATACATATATATATCAACAACAACCTCATGAACTTAGAACCTGGACCAATTGACTCCAAACTATTCAGCGCTATTAAGAAAGAGAATAGATAAAAACAGTACTTATCACACTCTTTGTTTTGTTTTGTTCTGTTTTCTCTTAAAGTCAAGCTTTTGTAAATTGTAATTTGTGTAATCTCTTTGTGTTTTTGTTTAATTGTCGTCCGCTGATGATGGTTCCGCAGTTGAGAACCGAAATGCATTCGTATTGAATAAAAAGTATTAAAAATTTTAAAAACAACAACAAATTTTGTCTTTTTATAACGATTTTTGCGGTCAATAAGGAAAATTTTTTTTTAAATATTTAATTAATCTGACCACAAACCTGGCTAAATCATCACAAAATTAATTGTGAATTTAATTAATAATCATGTTTACCAAACAAGACATTAGCCATTACTCGCGACTTTTAATAAAAAGAAAGAGAATACAAGCCAACATATTATTTTTAAAACAGTGCAAAGTAAACAAAATATTCCCCAAATTCATGGACATTAAATGCAATCTACACAACTCAAGAACTATACAAGTGATCAAAGAAGCAAAGTGTTTGTGGCTAAAACAAGAAATTAATTTCCATTATTATTGTTTAGACCAAGTTCAACTGGATATTTATGACCTACATATGAAGATGACGAGAAACTTACATTTTGTGGAATTTGATTATTTCAATCATTTGTGCTTTGCTTTGTTCAAGAGAAGTGAAGATTGTTTTAAAGAAAAAAGAAATAAACAAAACAATAAGTATGAAAAGCTTTCTTTCACACAAGCGCCTAAAATATTAAAAAAGCCTTTGGTAAAACCAGTTAAAGACCTTGTTATCAATCTCTCAGAAGAAAATTTTGATCAAGATGAAATGGATTTATTAAATAGAGGATTAAATTTCACAGTCAAACCACGCAAAGTCCCAATTATCGACATCGTAGCTGACATCGAATCTGCCATACAATACAAACAGTACGACATAAAAAAGTCAGTGAGGGACAAAGCTTTACCTCTTATTAAAAATACATTGAAACAACAACATCTTAACTCTACAGATAACAAAATGAACAACGCTCTTGAGAAACTTAAAAAACACAACACTTATTTCATGAAATCTGACAAAGGTAATAAAGTAGTTATTTTGAACAAAACAGATTATGACAATAAAATGTTGAAATCTATAGAAGAAGATAATTTCAAAGTAAATAAAAAATCACCTTTAAACGCCATGATTAATGATGCCAAAATCGCAATTGACACCATACACAAAGTATTCAACGTCAATAAATATAAGTTACGTGTTTCCAACCCAACAGTTCCGTTAATGTATGGTTTACCCAAAGTGCACAAAAATGGAGATAAAATGAGGAAAATTGTCTCAAATGTAAGCTCCCCTTTTACAAACATAACCAAATGGCTTGTTAATGAATTACAAAAATTCGGAAATTTTGACGGTTTTTCAGTCAAGAACACATTTGACTTCGTTGACAAAGTAAAAAACATAGAAATTGAAGATGATGAAATTATGATTTCATTCGATGTAACGGCCCTTTTTCCATCGATCCCTATTAATGAAGCAGTCGAAGCAATCAGAAATCATTTACTTAAATTTGATCTACCACCAGAAAAAACAAAAACTTACATTGATTGCATCAACATTTGCATGAAACACAATTGTTTTCAATTTCGGGACTCATTTTATTCAAATGACTTCGGATGTAGTATGGGAAACGGCCTCTCGCCATATGTCGCAGAAGCTTACATGTGTAAATTTGAATCTGATTTAAAAAAAGAAGGTAAACTACCACGTATTTGGCACAGATATGTTGATGATACCTTTGCTGTAGTGAAGAAATCAGAAGCTGACAAAATACTCGCAACAATCAACAACAGATTCCATAGCATTAAATTCACTTTCGAGAAAGAGGATGACACCCTTCACACTTTGCCCTTTCTCGACCTTGAAATCAAGAGAAAAGGGAAAAACGTTGAGTTCAGTGTCTACAGAAAACCCACATCCACAGATCGATACATAACAAATGATTCATATTGCGCCTATAATCAAAAAATTGCAGCCTTCCATTCAATGGTTTACAGATTATGCCGTCTACCTTTATCAGTTGAAAGCTACATGAAAGAATACCAACAAATACTTCATATAGCTGATGTGAACGGCTACGATAAATTAGTCATAGACCATTTGATCAAAAAACACTCGAAGAAGTTAAAGCTCAGCAACATCAGTACGTTATTTGACCAAAACACAAGTTCAAATAAACACCGCGTCACTTTACCCTTCACCCCGAATATCACCAACAAGCTAATACATGTCTTTGCTAAATCAGAAATGAGCATTGTACATACAAACAACAACAAATTAAAATCTATCCTAGGATCAACAAAAGACAACATACCAACTAATCGATGCAGCGGCATTTACCAAATCTCTTGCTCTAACTGCAACAAAAAATACATTGGACAAACAAGAAGAGCTGCAGAGGTTAGATTCAACGAACACCATCGATCCGTAAAAAAGAAAGAGATAGACAAAGCAATAGCAGCCCACATATTTGACCCAAACAACGATAGTCCACACAAAATAACTTCTTTTGATGACAATTTTAAGCTTTTGAAAAAAGTAAACAAACCTAATAAACTGGACGCATATGAATCTATACATATATATATCAACAACAACCTCATGAACTTAGAACCTGGACCAATTGACTCCAAACTATTCAGCGCTATTAAGAAAGAGAATAGATAAAAACAGTACTTATCACACTCTTTGTTTTGTTTTGTTCTGTTTTCTCTTAAAGTCAAGCTTTTGTAAATTGTAATTTGTGTAATCTCTTTGTGTTTTTGTTTAATTGTCGTCCGCTGATGATGGTTCCGCAGTTGAGAACCGAAATGCATTCGTATTGAATAAAAAGTATTAAAAATTTTAAAAACAACAACAAATTTTGTCTTTTTATAACGATTTTTGCGGTCAATAAGGAAAATTTTTTTTTAAATATTTAATTAATCTGACCACAAACCTGGCTAAATCATCACAAAATTAATTGTGAATTTAATTAATCCTTCTAGAACAGTTATTCCAAATTATTCACAACCATGACAGAGAAAGAAAACTGATACCTTCCTAAAGGTAAAGTGTATAGGGCAAAAAAACGCTGCATAAACGTGCGGTTTCTTAAAAATAATATCCCCTGACACCTCAGCACCAGCGCGCAACCAGGCAAGGCTGATGGAAGTAGTTGTGTTTTTAAATTTTAATGACCTTCCTCTTTCTCTCTCTTCTTATCTATAGGTATATCCATCATACCTCCCAACCATGGATGAAAAGCAATGCTAAAGCATTAGTGGCCAAATTGATTTCTCTAGAGACACTTTGAGTTCATGGAGTATAAGAGATTCAATGGTAACGTTCAGTTGAAGGGGGAATTTGTTTTTCTTCGTGTTATTTAAAGCCAATATAAGCATAAGCACGTTCTTACCTATACCTGGATTGTAGCTTGTAGTAGATTCCAAAATAAAAAAATAAAACAGAACCCTTCTCTGTATATCTGCTGCAGTCAGGTCTCAATTGGGAATTATGTAAAAGTTCTGGCTATCCATGATGATGACTGCAATGGACCAAATGCAGACATTTTTAACAACTTTTTTGTCGACCTTTTTTTATGAGGAGAACAAAATAACTTTAAAAAACAAAAAAAGGTATATACAGTTATTATATTGGAGTAGAAGTCAAACCATCAAGGTATATCCACTGACTTGTAAATAAGACAGTGAAGATATCTGAAATGTGAAAATACTTCTTCAATGTGGTTCATTATATTTCACCATCTGAAAGACCTTTAAGTTGCTTTATATTGATCTATGAATCTTTAACAGTTATTTTGTTAATATAGTCAGGAGTTCATATTTTAAAATTATATCTTTGAGGCTTTAAGACGGTATGGTTTCACTCTCTACATGGTACAGCTACAGCGCAACAGCACTCAAATGCTCTTGTAAGACCGACCGACCTCAGCACACTTAAGATGGAATATATGCATAGATAGGTATGTCTCAGGACCTGCATGAGTACATTTTAAATTTTCGCTGCACTATGGTTTCTTTCAAGTTACTTTACATGCCAAACAGTAGAGTAGTTGACGTCGTCGTTGTCGTAGCAGTCATCGGGCCATATACACTTTTTGGCATACACGTACACACGTACACTTGCATATAAATATCAAGGATTCACATAACCATCATCACTATACCACCATCACCACCGCCACCATCATGATGTAGTCTTCACTTCACCTTATTATTATTATGAACAAGCAAACGCATTCCGGTGTTCCACATTCTGGTTTCAAAGGAAAACTTCCGACCCGACCAATTGCAGATGAGTTCAGCGTCGACGCTTTTTGCTTTTCATAAAGAGAACGTTACCTACATTTCATATATATGTATGTTTATAGTGTAAAGTGTAGTGTAGAGTCGGTGAGTAGTACTGTGTAGAGTTTGTTTGCGGATAAGTTATCCACGGCACCAAAACAATGTCAGTGCTAAGGGTTCCTTCTTTCCGTCTCTGTGTATGCTATATATATTTACATACAGTATAGATGTACTTTCCTTGCTGCATGATGTCCTTGTTCACAAGTAGTTAGCTCTTAAAAGTACCAACCTACATATAGGATACACCTACATACATATATAGCTGACTTTCACTTCGTGGAGGTGTAGCTATGGAGAGGATATATGATTGTGGCGATACGGTGATTTTGTTATGTTCAAAAAGCGAGATGTAAACATTTGGGATTTAAAGTTTTGTTTTTTATATATTTTTTGTATTTATACTTATTCCAAGGAAAATGCATGTGGGTGTACTCATTTTGTTTGAGAATATTTGTGGTAAATTAAAGCTTAGTTTAGTACCTATTGGTGCGTTACTTTCATAGCCATTAATTTAATATAAATTATCGAATTTCGTAAAATGTCTCTAACATCACCACTACGAGTAGAAATCATAATAAGCATTTACCTCAGCAAAATTAATCCTTAGCATCAGAAACATATAAGAAAAGTACTTACCTACACTTATAAAGGGTGATTTTTTTGAGGTTAGGATTTTCATGCATTAGTATTTGACAGATCACGCGGGATTTCATACATGGTGTCAAAGAGAAAGATGCTCAGTATGCTTTGACATTTCATCATGAATAGACTTACTAACGAGCAACGCTTGCAAATCATTGAATTTTATTACCAAAATCAGTGTTCGGTTCAAAATGTGTTTCGCGCTTTACGTCCGATTTATGGTCTACATAATCGACCAAGTGAGCAAACAATTAATGCGATTGTGACCAAGTTTCGCACTCAGTTTACTTTATTACTTTATTGGACATTAAACCAACCACACGAATGCGTACAGTGCGTACAGAAGAGAATATTGCGTCTGTTTCTGAGAGTGTTGCTGAAGACCGTGAAATGTCGATTCGTCGCCGTTCGCAGCAATTGGGTTTGTGTTATTCGACCACATGGAAGATTTTACGCAAAGATCTTGGTGTAAAACCGTATAAAATACAGCTCGTGCAAGAACTGAAGCCGAACGATCTGCCACAACGTCGAATTTTCAGTGAATGGGCCCTAGAAAAGTTGGCAGAAAATCCGCTTTTCCGTTCAAGAACTGCCCATGCATCCCAAAAAATGCACTGTTTGGTGTGGTTTGTACGCTGGTGGAATCATTGGACCGTATTTTTTCAAAGATGCTGTTGGACGCAACGTTACGGTGAATAGCGATCGCTATCGTTCAATGCTAACAAACTTTTGGTTGCCAAAAATGGAAGAACTGAACTTGGTTGACATGTGGTTTCAACAAGATGGCGCTACATGCCACACAGCTCGCGATTCTATGGCCATTTTGAGGGAAAACTTCGGAGAACAATTCATATCAAGGAATGGACCGGTAAGTTGGCCACCAAGATCATGCGATTTGACGCCTTTAGACTATTTTTTGTTGGGCTACGTCAAGTCTAAAGTCTACACAAATAAGCCAGCAACTATTCCAGCTTTGGAAGACATAATTTCCGAAGAAATTCGGGCTATTCCGGCCGAAATGCTCGAAAAAGTTACCCAAAATTGGACTTTCCGAATGGACCACCTAAGACGCAGCCGCGGTCAATATTTAAATGAAATTATCTTCAAAAAGTAAATGTCATGGACCAATCTAACGTTTCAAATAAAGAATCGATGAGATTTTGCAAATTTTATGCATTTTTTTTTTTTTAAAGTTCTCAAGCTCTTAAAAAATCACCGTTTATAATAAGAGACATAGTATGTAAATAACACAAATAACAATCCTTTAGAATCTATCTTTGAAACATGAATAAATCCACGAAACAAAACGTTCGTTCAGCCCATTTGAATCAAAGGCTTAACTAATATCAGTAAAAACACGGTTTTTTTTAATAGCATCCAGACAAAATATCGTAAACTGGAACAGACTTGTTACCGTAGATTTCATCTTAACAAAGCTATGCTGATTATCACATAGAAAAGAGGTAAAATAAACAAACAAGACATCAAAAATAATGTACTTAATCAAACAATTTATTAATTACTAAAATCTTGGCAATAATTCTATAATAAGTGACTAGATTTTGTTATCTTTTCCTCTGATTTGGGATAAGGAAATACTGAACTACTTAATAATTGATTTATATGCAAAAACAACCGATACGACATTTATATTGCACATTTTTTTAACATAAACGAAGGCAAGCTATCACAACCATCCATTTTTAAAAAGGCTCGGCGATTAAAAGGTGCTTAATGGTCCCGTTAGCTTATACATAAAGTTTCATTTATTATTTGTTGTTTAAGTTTTGAAGAAAAGCTGAATTTTGTCTTAAATCTCACATCTTTAGCTCCACTTATTTTTATCACTAACAACTAGAAGCGCCAATCATCACTTCTTTTAGTTAGTCCGTTTTTTCGCTTTTGAATTTAAGCAAAAAGGTTATTTTGAGCTCTTAATACATCCGATTATTAATGATTAAGTGTTAAGTTAGAGACAAAGTTTATTTGTTTTGTGTCACCAAGAGAATGAAACGCACTCGAAATAGTTGGAATTGTCCCTTATTTGGTAATATTATCGAATTTAAAGACAACATATTGCCAACCTACCAAGAGGTGATGCAGTTTTATGAGTGGACCCCACATAAAATCAAATATGAAAAGGAAACTTAAAAAGAAACAACATGATTGTATAAAAAAATAGAAGCTGAGATAGTTTCAAAATTGGCAGACGTATGGCCGAATTCTTCTATTTCTACAGTAGAACCGAAACGAATCAAGCTATTGCTAAATAATATCAAAAAAAAATCATTTAAAGTGCAAGAATCTTCTTAAGTCTCAAATAAAAATACCGAAAAAGAAGTTGGAAGAGTCTCGTGTAAGAAGCAAAGTCTTATTTGACATTTCGTCTTGCAAATGCCAAAACTTACTTAAATGTACTTGTTCTAAAAACAAAGAAGTACCTGTTAGGGAACACAATTTTTTAATAGACCAGCGAACAGATAGGCAAATGCCGATAGGTGGTATTAACGTTGATACAACAAAAGAGATGAAAAAAAAGGCAAAATGTGATTTCACAACAAACTGTTTGAGGAACACATTTTATTGATAAGAGAACCTAACGTGCAGTTTTTAGGCTGCATTGCACCTTCTTCAGGCACTGCAAAATTTATAGAACAAGAAAAAAAAATTGTATGAACGCAGATACATCAATCGATAATAATTACACGTGATAGCACAAATGTTAATGTTGGTGAAAACGGCGAAATCATACAGATGAATAGGAAAAAAGGTTAAATAGGCAATTGCAGTGATCATTTGTGTATTGCATATGAATGAGCTACCATTTAGGCATCACTTTCAATATATTGATGGCAGTACTTGTGGGTCACAGACGTTTTCAGGCTTTATTGGCAAAGAACTCGAAAAATGTGAAAAAAACTGCCCTTAACTCAATTCTTACCTATTCCGGTGAACTTAATTGCACTTTCTGCTGATGATATTAACACAGACCAAAAATACTTGTAAGGAATAGTTGAAGCAGTTTCATCCGGCATAATTCCTAGTGATTTAGCAAACAAATCAACAGGCAAAATGTCCCATGCACGATGGCTAACTAGTGCCAGCAGACTTTTTCGGCTTTATGTTTCTACAGAGTCTGCTTCTGAAAATCTTAACACCCTTGCAACGCACATTGTCAACGTTTACGATCCGGTGTGGTTTCCTAATAAAACTGACCCCAGTTGTTAAGATGGATCTAGATACTTGTTCAAAATCTGTTATTCAAAGGAACAGTTATTCAAAGGAACAGCTATTCAAAGGAACAGCTATTTCGTACATCACAGATCCCTATCGACATATTTGTGAATTAACTGCTCTTCGAATTTTAAAAGCTAGATCAACAACTTCAAAAAAATTGTCCCTGTTCCAACTACCAGAGGTAAATTTCAATGCTTCAACATATTCGGATCTTTAGAGTTGGCAAGATAAAATTACTAAGCCACCGATATTGAAATCCATAACCGAAGAAAATCTCAGAATGTTTGTTGAACAAAAAGGAGATGGACATTTATATTGGACGCACCTTCCTTGTCATACTCAAGCTGTTGAACAGGCAGTAAAAGATGTGACTGAAGCTTCAGTTACTTTGTGTAATAATTAAGTAGACAAGGATTCATCAAATAAATGTATGCCATAATTCGACGGCAAAAAGGATTTTGCCCTTAATTAAATAGATGCTACGTTTTGAATGTATTCTATTATTTATGTTTTAGTTTTATTCATCAAACTGCTCTATTACATTTGAGTTCAAAATTATGCATTATTTTAAATATTACTGTTTTTTAAATAAATATAAACAAAATTTGAAAAATATTGATGAATTTATTTTTTTCATGGCATTAAAGGTTGTTTTTAATTGATTCAAGCAAACTTTAACATTAAACCGGAGGCAGAAGATAAAGTCTGATGACAGCCAAACTTAATATTATTGTTTTACTCATTGTTTGGCACCATTTCATCATTGTGTCCGTAGAGAAATCAAACTTTTTTTTTCTCCATACAAGTGTGGCCCACCGTAATATTGTGTATGTATTTAGACCCAGTTTTTCAGTGCTGAGTTAACTTCAAGATAAACCCATAACTAGTTAATTTCGAATGCAGAGTTTACTTACAAATAAATTTTTAGTAACTATCGAAGTTGATACATTTTGACATTTTGCTGACAGCCATCTGCCTTTGATTTTAATCTTCATTTTTTACAAAAACAAATAATCAAAATAATCTGAGTTTACTCACTAAATTTTAAGGATAAACTTAGAGTCAACTTCAAGATTATAAAAGACTTAAAAACATTCAGGAGGTAACTCGAGTTAAACTAAGAAACTTAGATAACCTCGCACTGAAAAACTAGGCCTTAAAAATAAATAAATTGGGTGGCGCAACAGCCCGTTTGAGAACTAGGGCCTAGTGACTTACAACTCTCAACCATTCCTGTGTGCAAGTACTGTTGTCAGGAATGGCAATTCCTCGCAAGAGGCAGTACCTGTGAAAAAGACTTTAGGTGGCATAGGTAGGATTCGAACGCAAGACCTCCCGCATGACAGTCCAACGCACTTTTTTTTTAAATTCATTTTTATTAATTTATTTTTAAACCTATATTAAAGCTAGACAAAAATTCATAAAACTAGCCTAATTATCCATAACTTACAACTAACTTAATGGTCCCATACGAACACTTTATAAGTTAAACAATAATACTTAAAACTAATGCCTTTCGGTCCTAATATCTATTTGACTTCAATTTATAATTTATTTATTTTTGTATTTATTAGAAAATTTGAAAAAAAAGTAATATCAATATCCTTTTTTGTTTTGACTTACAAACTACTTAAAATTAGGTCCTGAAATAAAACTGAAAACTAACTTAAACTACCTATTCTACCTATAACTTACTTAAAACTAGAACAACCACAGCAGCAAATCTAACTATTAACTATAGGAATAGTTCGTAAGGACATATCTCGGAAACCAGCAGAGATATTGATCTCAAACAATGGAAGCGTTTCGGTAGAAAAATTGTGTCCGTTTCTGTTTTTTTTTAGTGCAATACGAACAAAAGTCTGAGCTTAAACTTTGATTCTTTTTATCTCGAAATGTTGCAAATGCCATTTACAGTTTTATTTATCTAAATGCGCCGATTGTATTTTTTTAAATATTAATATCAACAGAACAAATTTTCAAAAGATTGGTTTTTCAATTTTGCAATTTAAAACAAAGTGAAAAATAGGATTGACACAAAATATCTCATAAACCAATTACGCTATGGATTTCGATTAAATTTTGCATAAAACATTTCGACATCATGTCGAATTGCAATAAACGTAAAAATTCAGCATACCTTTTGTATACCTCAAAAAAAACTTTGAATTAAATATTTTAGGAGCAGGAAATAATATTACATTCAGAATGATTAAAAGAACAACTTTGAAATCTAATAAATGGTTTTAAATGACAATCTTGTTTATTTCAGTAATCATTTTTAAGGACACTAATGGGAATGTTGTAAGTTTAGATTTTATCCTAGGATCTTTTTTCATTTAAAATATTTTATTTAAATAATGATTTGAATTATAATTTTTGTACATTTATAAAAAACGAAAAAAGTTTGAAAACAATTCTTACTATCGTAAAATGATTTTTGTATGCAAAAACTTTTCTCAATTACAACTTGTTTTCGGTGAGTAATTAAAAATTCAATTTTTCAGAACCATTTTATGTATTTATTGAACCATGGTAACGATCTTTAATGTCTAGTCTAGTCTCCTGAACTGCGAGACTAAGTACATACGATCCAGTCATGCATTTTATTTTAATTTTCTAAAAATATAATACAGAGTTCAAATGTACATGTACGGCATGTATTTGAAAAATACACTCAACGAATTGCAATTTGATTGCCTATTAAACTTTTTGATGAACTTACAAGTGTAGTTCATATCATGGTTTTGAAACGGGCTAAAACCTCAAACCGATCAAATTTACAAGAACTGAACATGAACAGCCCAGTACGGTACGCCTGTATACAGTGCATAACCAATTTCGATTTGAAAATTGTTTTTGACCGTTTTTTTGTTGTTTTCGTATCCGATATTAAAATGTACTGAGAAAAAAAGACATGCTCCAATAGCCACATCGAACATGAATTTCTCGAAAATTAACAAAACAAAAAATTGTATCAAAAAACTGCCAAACAAACCAACTTTTAAACTGCTGGGAATATTGGTGTTGTTTTCGCCAGTGTTTCTCTTCAGACAACGACGACGGAGGACGGAGAACGGCAGCGTTCAGAAAATCGTGTTCTAGCCAAAATGATGAATTTTTTTTTACTGTTTTGTTTTATTTAGTCTCATGCGAAATGTTTCATTTCCGAGGTTAAAGGTGAGGTGTGTTGTATGTGGTTTTCCATGTCCAACAACATATCCTGTAAAGTACTCGTATTTTCCATTTCAATGAAAGACAGCACGCCAACATCAACAAGGTATTCGTATTTCGTATAAATTCGTACTACTAAGGTTACACAGGTACAAACCTGTCTATATAGAACATATATTCGTTCCTGATGCCTTACCAATCTACAATTCAGCCCCAAGTCAGTAGATACAGTTACAGTATACGGTTGGTGGTGGTTGTTTTATGTAATAGCAATAACCAAAACCTTTATTGACTTTGTGAGGTAAACAGTGTGTGCATTTTTAGTTTGACCTTTATGAAATCCATATGTATGTATGTATGTACGTTATGGTACGTTACTTCAATCCTACAAAGGTTATGGCTTTGAGTTAACTGGAAAACTCGATGATGGTATAAGGTTTATGATTGACTAGAGTTCCAAGAATGAACATGATGGAAAATTATAAATGTAGTTAAAAATTTAAAGTACAGATTAAACAGAAACTTTATTTACAACTCTTTTATCTGTATACCTAAACATTGAAGTAGTTAAATAAATTTAAAGTTTTTATACTAAGCTTGTTTTATAGGACTTACTTTTTATTATTGAGTTGAAGATTAAAAAAAAAAAAATTGGGTGGCGCGACAGTCCGTTGAGAACCAAGGCCTAGTGACTTACAACTCTCAACCATTCCTGTGTGCGAGTAATGTTGTCAGGAATGGCGGGGACCTACAGTTTATATGCCGACTCCGAACGGCTAATTTTGAGAAAGCACTTTTTCATGACTATAGTTACTCTTGGAGAATTTGTCAATTCCTCGCAAGAGGCAGTACCCGTGAAAAGACTTTAGATGGCATAGGCAGGGATCGAACCCAAGACCTCTAGCATGACAGTCCAACGCACTAACCATCATGCCACGGGTACCAAGATTATTTAATATTTTTAACATTTTTGGAATATCATGAGAATGCACAATTCTAATTATTTATTTATTTAAGAGCATGCTCAAATTTGCACAAATTAATACGATTCAACAGTTTGAAATACTTTTAGCAAAATATTAATTAGCTTTAGGCAACTTTAGCTAGAATATTTATATTTTTTAACTTCCCTTGGGAAGTTATTGTAATGGTTCCGATTTGTAGAATTGAAAATTTTGATATTTCTTGACGTTTTAAGTTCCCTAGAGTCGAAATAAAAGATTTTTAGAAAGTTGTCTGTGCGTGCGCAACGTTTTTTCGGCGTCCATAGCTCAAGAACCAGAAGACATATAGACTTCAAAAAAATTTAGTTATACAGATAATAATGCAGAAAGGGCTCTTAAGAAAATTACGTTGTTGGTTTTTTTTTTTTTGTATTTGTATTTATTGCATATTATTTAGTGTTGCACAGTAAGATACAATATCTTTTAGTACAAGCTTCAGTGTTACAATTGGTTTACATGAAATGAATGAATACTAAATTTTAAACAAGGTGGCTTGAAAAAAAAAGTTAATATAATCAAAACTACTTAATTCATGAAAAAGATTTGATCAACGGGCTTTATTATAATACCTTATAAAACACCTTTAAAATATATACAACCAAAAAACAAAAGCTAAAATCATCGCAATGCCTCAAAATACTGTCTAAGTGTTATTCTGAACCGAGTAGTGCAGCTTATCATCCTAATAGTTTGAGGTAGGGAATTCCACCACCGAACCAGGTGAACGAAAAATTGACGGCTCGAAACAAGATAGGAGTAGCTTATTGGTATCAGATCGCTGCTTCGATTAGAGAGTGGTAAAAGGTAAATTTGAATAAATTTGGCAATATGGCTATTGGCCGATACTCATTTCGGGTTTTTGGAACAGGAACAATTTTAACACGTTTCCAGACGGCAGGAAAAATTCCAGTCATGAGAATAATTTTGAAAAGATGTGTTAATCGGTAGAGTTGCCTTCACAACCACGGGATGGATCTCGTCAAATGCTATTGAGTTTGATTTAATAGATAAACAGGTTTTTAGAACAACTTTATCATCAATTGCTTGTAGAGAAGATGACGGTTTCTAAAAATCCAGAAAAGTCTGAGCTACCATTAAACTCAAATGATGACATGGATGTGAAATTGGTATTCAATTCATCAAAATCAATGACAGTAGAAACACTTTTGAAGTGCTTACCAACACCAATTTCTTTTAATTTTTTCAAAGTCTATGACCACCTATTGAAGGGTCAAGTCGAGGAGCATAGAAACGTCGCTTAGCTTCCCTAATCTCAAGAACAACTTTTTTTTTAAGTCAGTGTAGACCTTATGAAGTTCGTCGAGTCTAAAACATTTAAAAACGTTGTAAGCTAGATTGCTCTAATTTATTAAAACTTTGATTTTGTTCTTGAACCAAGAATGGTCATTGCATCAAAAAGGTATTTGTTTTTGTAGGGAACGTGAATATTAAAAAAGAAAGCTTATGTTTCATTCAATAAAAGATACTTGGTCGTCGACAGACTCCATAAAGAAAACTCGAGACCATCCAACAGATCTTAAGTCATGTTCTAGATGGTTATAATTTATGCTTTTAAAATCTCTATAGCAATAACTGTGTTAAGTGCAATAAGTCAAAGTGTGAAAAACAGGATGCAGAAAGTTGGTTAAAGTGAAGAACTTTGCTCAGTTCACTAACAAAAAATACATCAAGAAGTCCTTGGTAAAGTGAGTAGGAGTGGATGTGTTTACTGGATGTAAGTTAAAAGCTTTCATGTTATCAGCAAAAGTGGATTCTAAAAGAAGGTTGCTTATAAAATCTCCACTTAAAATAATATAAGGTGAAACATGGGCCAATTCATCCAATTTTGTTAGCAATGGTGTTGTATCAATGTTTTTATTTGGTCTATATGCTGAACCCAGTAGAATCTTGTTATCTTTGGATGTTATTTCAATAAATATAAAATCAATGTAACTACCAGGAAGGGATTCACATACAAATTGTGGCTTTAACCCACTACGTGCATAAATGGCCACTCCACCTCCAATGCGCCCCACTCTATCCCGTCTAAATAATTTAAATCCTTTTACATCACATAATGAGTCATTTAATTCAGGATAAAACCATGTTTCTGTCACACCTACGATATCCGCCTTAGAAGCTGCAAATAGATACTTAAATTCATCAATTTTTGGCACTACTCGTAAGCTCTGAGCATTTAAGCAGCAGATCTGTAGATCAGTTCGCTGACCACACAAAATATTGATCATTAAACGAAATTTATAATTTTAATTATTATAATTACCATAATTATCAGCGGTTGTGGAATTCCCATTATTTACTTCATCAGGGCCAACCATCGCAGTTTAAAAAAAAGGTGAACATTTTGGTAACCCTAAATATCTCTCGACCCAATAACGCTAGAGACTTGAATTAATTTTATATTATACTAGCTTTTACCAGCGACTTCTCCTTGACAATGAAGCAATGATATTAAATTAACAGAAACTCTTTTATTACAATACATACAAATTCAAGTTCAACAAAAAACAATAACGGAGAAGAGAGTTATTCGCATTTTTTTCGGACACCCGGTCTCACAGACCAGTAGGTTGGTTACCTTTGGCGGGTTAAGAAGAAGATAGGTTACTTCAATACATTTTTATATACCATGCTTTTTATTCCTTCTTTGGAATACATACTTTGACAATAATTTTATGAAGTGCCTGGTCACTATTAGAATCTGGTATTTCAGCACTGATGATTTTGTCTATTTGGTCAGATCTTAACTTATTTTTTTAACCACACTAAAATATGCACGTGTGGCAAACCGCGCTTTTGTCATTCTATGGCATACATGAAACACAATACTTCCCAAAATATGTTCCCCTTTGTATAACAGTCATCAGCTTTTTAACTATGAGTCTAAAATCCCTCGCCACAATATCATGTCTATATATTGCACTCTGTCCCGGCAATAACTCTTCAACTATTTCAGGCCAACTTGAGTGACATGTGAATGTAACAAAAATAGGTCTGGCCGTCCATAAGTGCGTACATACGCAAACGCATCTTAGGTACACCCGTGTAAATATCTAGGGCTATTTATAAAAGAAGAAGGTAAAATAACCATTTTACCCAAGTCATTTTTATTTACATTGCCCTCACTGGCCACTGCGTCTTGCAAGTGTATATAGTTTTCTGCTCTTAATTTTTTTTTTGATTCAGTTATATGTATCGCAATCTCTTACTTTCTACTTTCACACGTACATAGCAACAAAAAACTGATTGGCTAGTTGTCTGCATCGTGAAATTGTATTAAAATGATTTTCCTTAATCATCATTTGGAACGCATAGAAATCCATACAGGACACTTTTTTATTTGGTAATGGCAAGCCAGTCACAGTATTGATTTGGGTATTTGAAAGTGATATCCCTGTTCGCCCTTGCTGAATATCAACGGATATTACAAAGCGTCCTAGTATTTGTGTATGTGTGGTACCCAAGTTAATGAATCATTATGGGTGTGTAAAATAATATCACGGAAAGCAAACTGCTCACCGGAGACCACGGCTGCGACTTCATTGATTAATGGTGCGTTATATCTTCTCTCATATTTCCACTTGGCGTACGGTCAGGGTTCAATATTAAATTATAATCTTCGCCTGGCATTCTTTCTAATGCTGTTTTAAAAATGTTAATGAGGTGGTTGTGATTTTTCAGTGTTCTTTGAATTTTCCAAACAGTATCCTTACAACTCCTTCAATTTTTTGGCACCTGCGGTCGACCTCACAATTTTCGTCGCCCAGCTCGAGCTTCTAGAACTACGCGCTAGATTACATTTACGTTTTGCAGGCGTATCAAGCTAAACGTAGACGAAAATTAAGTTAGACTAAAAAGAACCAAAATAAATAGACATTAAGCAGGTTTACATACCGTTTATTATTTTTAAATTATTATTTTAAAACTAAAAAATAAACACGTATAATATTGAGAGAAAACTGACCATATAAATGCGTTGTTTTCCTGAGGTCAAAAGTAACTCGTGTCTTTTCTTAGGTCTCAAACTATCTCCTTACCAAATTTTCATTTAAATCTAATCAGTAGTTTAGGAGTAAAAGTGATCGGCCCACGGGAATGCGTCATTTGCCCGGGGTAAAAAGTAGCCTATGTACTTCTCGGGTATCAAAATATCTTCATAGACAGACAGAGTTACTTTCACATTTGTAATATTAGTTAGATATTGTAATGTGATACCAAACAAGTGTATTTTTGGAAAAAAAAAATCAAACTAACCAGATTCTAAAAAATCAAAAAATTGAAACAAAAATTTTCGCCTCGAATAAAAAACGAATAAAAAATGTTTTTATATCCAAAACAATTTTGTGCAACGAAAAATAACGTTTTTTACATCTGGTAAAATTTTGAGAAAAATCGAATTGGCACTTTTTTTTATAAAAACCTAAAACAAAATTACTCAAAGTTGATAAAAATTAAATTTCGACTCAAATATATTTGAGATTATGGCTTTCAACTTATTTTATCATATAAGAAATATGGTTTTCATCATTCAGTAAAATTTTTTGAATTGACAGTTTTTTTTTTACAAAAAATAAAAACACACAAGAAAATTAATAAAAGTTATTAAAAATGCATTTTCAACTTACATAAGTTTTCAAAACTTTGAGGCATTGACTTTAAACTAATTTTATTCTTTTAAAAACATTGTTGTCAACATTCGATTAAATTTTGAGAAAAATTGGATTGACAGTTTTTTGTAAACAAATTTAAAACCCCAAAAAAAAATTAACAAAAGTTGGTAAAAATTGATTTTGGACTTAAATATCATTTCGAAAGAAATATTGTTTTCAACATTTCGTAAAATTTTGAGAAAAAATAAAATTGACAGTTTTCTTACGAAAAATTAGAAACTGAAACAAAAATTAACAAAAGTTGGTAAAAATTGATTTTCGACTGAAATATCTTTTTAAAAATTTGAGATATTAGCTTTAAACTACTTTTATCTTTTAAAAATATTTTTGTCAACATTCAATATTTCGTATAAGATAAAATTAGTTTGAAGCAAATACCTACGATTTTTGAAAAGATATTTGAGTCGAAAATCAATTTTTACCAAATTTTATTAATTTTTTTTATGTTTTTATTTTTTGTAAAACTGTCAGTTCGATTTTTCTCAACATTTTTCAGAATGTTAAAAAAAATATTTCTTATAAGATAAAATAAGTTTGAAGACTGAATTTCAAGTTTTTGAAAACATATTTGAATCGATATTAAATTTTTAACAACTTTGAGTAATGTTTTTTTTAGATTTTTATTTTTTATAAAAAAAACTGTCAATTCGATTTTTTTCAAAATTTTATCACATGTCAAAAACATAAGTTTTCGTTGCACCAAATTGTTTTGGAGATGAAATCATATTTAAATCGTAAAATTTTGGAGGTGACAATTTTTTTTTCAGTTTTTTTGATTTGTAAAAAAACCGTTAAATGGTTTTTTTTTTCAAAAAATATACTACTTTGATATAACGTTACAATATATAATATAAAATTTAATTCAAGTCCCTAGGGTTTTGGTTCGTAAGGTATTTATGGTTTACCAAAATTTGCACCTTTTTATTAAACTGCTATCGTAAAAACACGGGACACAAAATTTTCTTGAGAGCCCTTTCTGCATCTTTCTGTCTATTTATCTGTATAACAAAATTTATTTGAAGTCGATAACTCTTCTGGTTCTTGAGCTATGGACGATGAAAAAAACGTCGCGAACGTAAGGACGTACGAACGTATGAACGTACGTACACACGCACGCACATACATCCTTCTAAAAATCTTTTATTTCGACTAAAGGGACCTTTAAACGTCGAGAAATTTCCAAATTTTCATTTTGACAAATCGAACCTATGGGAAGTTAAAAAACTGAAAAAAAAAAATAATTTTTAACCTCGAAAATTAAACGAATAAAAAATGATTTCATCTTCAATCTAATTTTATGCAACGAAAAATAACGTTTTTAACAACTGGTGAAATGTTAGTTGGTAAAAATTGAATTTCGACTCAAACATCTGTCCAAGAACTTGAGATTTTAGCTTCAAACTTATTGACCCTTATAAGAAATATTGTTTTCAACATTTGATAAAATGTTGATAAAAATCCAATCTGTTTTGTTTAAAAAAAAAAGAAAATTTAACAAAATTTGGTAAAATTTGATTTTCGACGCAAACATATTTTCATAAATTTGAGATTATGGCTTCTAACTAATTTTTACTTATAAAACATATTGTTTGCAACACTCGGAACAAATGTTAAAAAAATTAAATTGACAGTTTTTTGTAAAAAAGAATAAAAACATAAAAAAAATTAATAAAACTTGGTAAAAATTGATTTTCGACTGATATATCTTTTTAAAAATTTGAGATATTGGCTTTAAACTACTTTTATCTTTTTAAAAATATTGTTTTTGTTATTCAGTAAAATTTTGAGAAAAATCTAATTGAGAGTGTTTTACAAAAAATAAAAACGTAAAAACAAACAATACTAGAACTTTCGACTCTAATCGCTATTCAAAAATAAAAAATACTGTCTTCAACTTTTTTTATTTCACAGAAAATATTGGTTTCGATATTTAGTAGTGTTCATTTTTAAATTCAACAGTCCGTGAATTCAAATTAATTTCATACAACATTTTTAAAAATTGGTTAACGATTAAAAATCTTGTTACCAAAAACAGATTTTGAAATCAAACTATTTCATAATATGCAAAATATTCATGGTTATTTCTAACCTTTTTAGTAAAAATTTTTACTGATAACGTTTTTAACAAAACACAAAAACCTACAAAGTCTTAAGCAAGAAAAATCGACAGACGGGATGTTAATTCATCAGTGTGGGTAGCATCCCATCCTCTTTTTAATTACATTATTTCAGGCGTGTTAAATACGCTTATATCCATAACATTAACAGTTTGCATAACTAGGTCCTTATAACATACATTGGGAGTTTCGATTCATTACCAAAAACGACTTCAACCACTTTTCCTTTTGAGCACAGAACTAAGTAAAAGTTCCAATAAACCATTTTCTTGTGTAACACGATTCGTTTTTGTTATACTATTGTTTTTGACGAAACTTGATTGTTGCACTTTGTACAACTAAACAAAAACTAAACGTTTAAATGGCTGCCTTCTTATTAACAAGTGATCATTATTATTTCCGAAATATAAGTTTATAATTAATGCTTACGTGATTTTGTTGTAAAACTTTTGAAACAAAATAGTTTAAATTCAGTTACAATTTGACAATTTCCCTTTTTCTATATTATAATATACAGAGACAGACACATAAAAGTATGGAAAGAAAAACATTTGTACAATGAAGTTAACCAAAAAGCCTTTATTATACTTTTGGCTTGTGTATAGGTTGTTAAGGTACAATGTTCTCCTACAACAATACACATTTATAAAATTAATTTAAATTTTCTGTGAGAATTTTCCAGGCAACCAAAGTAACAGTCTCACCACAAAACAAAGGAAAGAAAAAAATTAGTAGAACTTTTAAACCTCAGAATTCATTTATTTATCCAGTTTTACTCCCTCAAACTTCCTTGAGTAACCGTTAGAAAGAAAGAAACAACAACAACAACTTATGGTTGGCAGAAAAGCTACGGCTATTCCATACCGAACAACGTATAAATCGGTTTCCATACAAAAACACACATCTAAGCATATAGTATAAATACAGTTAGACGGAAAATGCTATGCATCCTTCGAACTTCTTCTTTATAGACAATGTACCTATCTATAGTTAGATGGGTACCAATAAGGAAATTCAACAATTTACTCCATTCAAAACCAAATCACAAATGCCTCACACTGGAGGCTGATGTGGCATCCATTCTATATATGGCTCCTACTCTAAGGACACACTACTTACATAAAGATTCACTCTATCTACATAAGTATGTATATGTAATCTATATCTTAACCACAAATATGTATATAGTTGTACGTATGGATATATACTCTGTTGTTTCTGGAATATTCTTTCGGTTGTTTTTAACATGCTGCTTTGAAAAGTGACCCTTACAAAAATGTGGTCTAATAAATTGTGTGCTCGTCCGACTAGAAATCACCTAGCATCAGTCACAGAGACTTATAGTGGTAAACAAATGCATTTGTCAGTTGAATCGATTTGCAGGTATAGCATACGTCGACTATATGGATAGGTAGCTATATCTGGTTTTAAAATCTTCTGCAGCTCTTGGTTGGTCTTGGGTCTGGTCTTGGTGCGGAGGTAACTTTTTCCAAAGACTTTGTTATAGGATCGTTGCCGTTGGATGGATGAATTGGATGGATAGGTGCTCACAAATCTATTTTGGAACCCTAGCAAGGATACGAGTTTATTTGCTATGGCTGCTTCTATTGCTTTTCGAATCCCGAAATTCGAATGCTGGTGCTGGTGCTGGTTTTAGTTCTGGTGCCATCTTCATAATAGAGATGAACAGATATTCCTTAAAATGACATTGTTTTGTGAACATCCACATCAGGGAAGGAGAAAAACAGATTTAATAGTTGGAAGTGATGGTGAAACTTTAAAAAAGGAAGTAT
>NW_026605448.1:0-15728 GCF_945859685.1 Eupeodes corollae
TCTTGAAAAGGGCTCGAACCTCTCCAAGCAGATTGGTCTATAAGCAACTCAATCGCACTTTCTTTGTAAACAATTATTTTAATAGTAATCTTTCTGCTAATAAAATAATCTAAGTCTGAATTACAACCCTCAAAGAAATGATAATCCCAGGTGTAACTCTGCAATCGAAATAAACCGAAGATGTCAACCACTTTTTAGCCGTTTGTCCAATCCTCCAAGAACTCCGAAGACTTTAATTTAAAAAAGCTTTCTCAATCACCAGAAAGTGCAACAAATGTTAAACGGAGAGTGGGGACTAGAGCTGCTCGCGAGCTCTACGAAAAGTTAAAAAAAAACCGCCCAAGGGTACCAGCCACGAACCGAAGCCTGTAAAGACGATCAGGGGAACATCGTAGTAAAACCGCAGTCGATGCTGAGAATATGGAAAGATCACTTCTCCAAATTATATAATGGCGATGACGAACCGAATTCCGCTGTAAGGGAGATAGAACCACTCAACCTCGGCGACGCAGATCAACAATTCCACCTACCCGACCTTGACGAAGTGAAGATAGCTATATCTAAGCTTAAGTCAAACAAAGCTGCTTGAGCTGACGGCATCACCGCCGAACTATTCAAAGCAGCAGGCGATGACTTGGTACGGAGCATGCACCAACTCATCTGCAAAATATGGTCGGAAGAAAGCATGCCCGATGAGTGGAATCTCAGCAAAGTGTGCCACGATACATAAGAGAGGAGACCCTCCAAACTGCGCCACCTACAGAGGCATCAGTCTCCTTAACATTGCGTATAAGATCCTCTCTGCCGTATTATGCGAACGTCTGAAGCCATTCGTCAACAACCTGATTGGTCCTTATCAGTGTGGCTTCAGACCAGGAAAGTCCACTATCGACCAAATATTCACACTACGACAGATCTTGGAAAAAACCCAGGAGCTTCAAATCGAATCGATACCCACCATCTCTTTATCGATTTTAAAGTCGCATATGACAGCATCTATAGGGAAGAGCTCTACCGAGCAATGTCTAGTTTTGGCATCCCTGTCAAACTTATCCGTTTGTGCAAAATGACGATGGAGAATGCACGCTGCTCTATCAAGGTCGGAAAAGATCTTACCGATTCATTTGCTGTCAAAAAAGGTTTATGACAAGGCGATGCACTGTCATGCGACTTCTTCAACATCGTTCTGGAAAGAATTGTGCAAAACTCAACCGTCAACACTAGAGGCACAATCTTCCAAAGGTATATCCAATTACTCGGATACGCAGATGATATTGACATAATTGGAAGATCAAAGCGTGATGTCAGTGGAGCGTTTTTGAGCATTGCGACGGAAGCGAAGAAGATGGGTTTAGTGGTCAATGAGGGCAAGACCAAGTATATCCTGTCATCAAAAAAGGACACTGAACGACGACGTCTTGGACAAAACGTCACCATGGACAGCTATAACTTTGAGGTAGTTAAGGACTTTGTCTACCTAGGCACCGCTATTAATGCAGACAACGACACCAGCGCTGAAATCAAACGAAGAATAACTCTTGTAAATCACTGCTTCTTTGGACTTAGAAGTCAATTGAGAAGTAAAGTCCTCTCTCGAGCACCATCTATAAGACACTCATCATCCCGGTTCTCATTTATGGCGCTGAGGCCTGGACCCTGTCAAATAAAGATGAGAGCGTCTTATAATGCTTCGAGAGAAAAATTCTTCGGGTGATTTTTGGTAACGTACGCATAGATGGAGAATGGAGGAGAAGATATAACGACGAACTGTAGGGGCTGTACAGCGACACTGACCTAGTTAGCAGAATTAAAGTCCAACGGCTTAGATGGCTAGGTCATGTAGAGCGGATGGACATCAACGCTCCAGCCCGGAAGGTCTTCGAATCCAATCCTGAGGGACGGCGCAGTAGAGGAATACCGCGACTCAGGTGGCCCACCCAGGTGGGAGAGGACCTCAACCAACTTGGGGTGCGAAACTTGAGACATCTAGCTAGGGACCGAGGTGGCTGGAGACGCTTGTTGGTTGAGGCCCAGTTCCGCTCCGGACTGTAGCGCCACCTTAAGTAAGTAAGTAAGTGGGGTTGAAAGGACTTTTACAACAGCAGCAACAGTTTTTTAGAGTAAATTCAAATTTTTAAGTATATGTATTTTTATGTATCATTATCTAAGATGTAACGATCAACTATATATTAGAAACTTGGATATTATGCTTTTTTAAATACAATCTATTTATTTAATTGTCTACATAATCTATTTATAAACTTATTATAATCTTAAACTTTCTTTTTTTATCTCGATAAATGTCAATTTTCAGGCAGACGGCAAATATATTTTTTGCCATGCTAAATGTTTTCATATTATTTTTCAAATGTATTTCGAGCTTTGGTCAAATAAAGAATTTGTAATAATAATGAATAATGTAGTTTCTATGTGTCGGAAGTAAAAATTAAACATTAGGTCGATTAAGTTAAATTTAAAAAAATTGTATAGTTTTTGGTTCATCAAAAAAAAAATTAAAATTGCAAGACCTTTGAAAAACACAGGACAAGTTTGGTATATTCTGAATCTTAAAGCATGCTGAGTATAGTTTTTATATAAAAGAGTTTTATATAAAAAAATTTGCTCATAAATTTCCACAAATGTTTATAGTTCTCCTTTCATAAGAGCGCGAAAGTTCATTGATACATAAGTTATTGGCTATAAATTATTTTGAAGTCTCGTGCAGATTTCTTCATTATGGCAATAACTAAATGCACTCTATCGTGAATATTAGTTATTTCATATGTACTACCTACTTGTCAAATAGAACTTATGATGAGTCCAATGTTTCGTTATAGATGTCAACACTCTTCTTCTAGTTCCTTTTAATAAAATGAATTACTCAATTCCAATAGATCTGTAGAAATTTTAAATTGCACCTTTTGTTATTATTCCGGACTCCGGAGTCTGGAAGTCTGTAATATGGTGGACTTTCAACATGGACCAGAATAAACAACAACTATACTTTCTGCAGCTAGATACCATTTAAATGAAATGGAAAACCTTTTCATATACAATCTGTGTGCATTAATTCAGCTGTCGACAAGAGCGACACTCTCCAAAGTCCACTGCTCCACTTCATATGATGATGATGATGAGGATGGCAATTGCCCTTCTCCTCGCAATATACGATCATAGAATTGGTACCTCTCCTGAGTTCATATAAGAATATAAACCTAAGAGCATCTCTATATCTCTAAGCACTCCAGATACGAGTCTGATAGTCTAGATACTAAATTACATTTTCAGCACTCAGCATAATCAGTTGAAATGCGAATGTAATAATAGTGCGATAGTAATATGACAAATTATGAGAAGTAGTCGCATCGTATAAAAGTCGCCATGGTCGTTTGCCTCTGAGAGGGAGTCATCTCCATCTCTAGCTCTGCTGCCTCCGTGGGTCCGTCGCGTCGTCGTCGCTGCCACTGTAGTTTGTATAGAAGGGCTATAAGCAAAGGAAGGGCGATATGGGCTGGATATAGCGAGATGATAGTCTTTATTTCAACAGCTCTAGCACTAACAAATATAATTTATTTGTCAGATAGGTACTCCGACTCCAGCCGGGTCGGGTTCGGTTCGGTACTGTCTAACAGCTTCTCCCGCATGCCGTCATCGTGCGTTGTCGTCGTCGTCGTTCATCTCGTTAGTTTGTTCAGCTATAGTTTGTGCACACAACGTAAACATTATACTCTTGTGATATAGCCTAGCCTGAGACGACAAGGACAACATCGTTCCAGAGGATGCATTACAAGAGGCCATCATCATGATGGTGGTGCTCTGGACTGCTAGAGGTGCTTCTATATATACCTAAAAGCTGTCCTGAAACGTGCAATCAGAAGTTCTGCTCTGGTGTGCGACGACCAGAGCAGTGGCGGGTGAAGAGATTATATTTACTATCTATTTTTGGGCAAAATTATATACATATATGGACGCGTCGTTCACAGCTTGTGTGTTGAGCTGCGTCTAACTATCATCCACCGCACACTCCACAATCCCAATCCACGCCAAAAATTGTTGTTCTAGTACGCGCTGTCAGAGATTGGTTGTCGTTAACATAGTTTGTCCATGTCTGATGGTCGAGAATATCATAACAAGATTTATTTATTTATATTTTGTTTAAAAAGGAACCTGAAAGCGCATAGAAAGGGGGATATTAGAATAGCGACAAGATCATATACTATGATATACATGCTGATGTGATTTTGCAATTAATGCAATTGGCTAAGTGATCCAATTTGCTATCGTTGCTCGTTTTAGTTGTCAAGGAACAAAAATATTAAGAGTGTTTTTGAGCACCGACTCTACGGATATACCAAATAATATTTGACTTGAGGTCGAAGGCTTAAAAGTTTTGTAATTACGAATTTATTTTTATTTATGGATACAAGTTTAGTACACATTGTTTAAATGTAAATATAGAATAAGTTAATTTTTTCACCTTTTTATAAAATTGTATCTTTTAAATTTAACTTAAATAATTTTATTTATCGCCATTAAAGAGTGATTTTCACAAAAACCTAAGACACCTCGAGACTCAATAGCCCCTCCTCTGGAAGATCTTTTTTTTTTTATTTTCAGTGGAACTCCCTTGAATTCAAAACTATCGTATTTCGGTAATGGATATAACCACTATTATCTTTTTAATTATTTATTTTGTATATATGAAAACAAAATTTGTATTTTACTTCCTTAAACTTAACTTGCTAAAAGCACTACTTTTAACTGAGGACTGGAACAAGAACATACGAGTAAAATGACTCGGAAATTCCGCACTGTTCCTATAACGCATCACAAAATTCATCAACTTTTGATCAACTAACGATCCAGAGAGGGAGAGTCATTTGGGCCATAATATAATATACATATACATCTGTTTATTTTTGACACACATTAATAATGAACTTTGAGGTGATTTTTACTTCCGACGTTCAGGAACCATATGGCAAGTATTGCATTCGTATAAAAATTCGAACTTGAACTTTTAATCAAACATGCTATTACGATGGTAGAAAAGTCGAAAAAAGTTGGTCTTCCAATGCCTTCCATCTGTCTGTCTGTTTTGGCACCTACGTCTAGAACCCTTGTGTAGATTGAGTTTAAGCTATGAATTTAAGGTTTTATGCTGATCAGCGCAAGGTATTTGTTTCATTTGTTTAATACCAAAAATTACAGCAGTCCCGATACCAAAAAGAGGCTGGTATGTGACCCACACTGATAACTTCCCATCCCGTCTGTCCATTTGTTTTGCTTAAAAGTTTGCCTATATGTACTCGTATCAATTTTTACCAAATTTGCGTACTATTTTTTGTAGATTTTAATTTTTTATGAAAAAACGGATAGTTGGATTTTTATATAAAAATTACTGAATATCGAAAACAATATTTTCTGTGAAAAAAAAAAAGTTTGAAGCCAATATTTTTAAGTTTTGAAAAGCTTTTTGAGTCGAAAGTAAATTTTTGCCAAGTTTTAGTATTGTTTTTTTTTAGACTTTTAATTTTTGTAAGAAAACTGTCAATTCGATTTTTTTCAAAATTTAATCGAATGTTGAAAACAATATTTCTTATAAGATAAAATTAGTTTGAAGCTATTATCTCAAATTTTTGAAAAGATATTTAAGTCGAAAATAATTTTTTACCAAATTTTATTATTTTTTTTGTTTAGGTTTTCATTTTTTTTTTTGTAAAAAAGCTGTCAAATCGATTTTTCTCAACATTTTCCAGAATATTGAAAAAAATATTTCTTATGAATTAAAATAAGTTGGAAGACATAATCTCAAATTTTTGAAAATATATTTAAGTCGAAATTAAATTTATCAACTTTAAGTAATTTTTTTTTAGGTTTTTATTTTTATATAAAAACTGTCAATTCGATTTTTCTCAAAATTTTACCAGATTTACGTTATTTTTCGTTGCACAGAATTGTTTGGGAGATGAAATCATATTTTAGTCGTAAAATCTTGGAAGTGACACATTTTTTTCAGGTTTTTGATTTATAAAAAAACCATTAAATAGATTTTTTTTTCAAAAAATATATTGCTTTGATATCATGTTACAACATTTTATATAAAATTTAATTCAAGTCCCAAGCGCTTTTGGTTCATAAGATATTTAGGGTTTAACCAAAATGTTCACTTACTAACGAGCAACGCTTGCAAATCATTGAATTTTATTACCAAAATCAGTGTTCGGTTCGAAATGTGTTTCGCGCTTTACGTCCGATTTATGGTCTATATAATCGACCAAGTGAGCAAACAATTAATGCGATTGTGACCAATTTTCGCACTCAGTTTACTTTATTGGACATTATAAACCAACCACACGAATGCGTATAAAATACAGCTCGTGCAAGAACTGAAGCCGAACGATCTGCCACAACGTCGAATTTTCAGTGAATGGGCCCTAGAAACGTTGGCAGAAAATCCGCTTTTTTATCGACAAATTTTGTTCAGCGATGAGGCTCATTTCTGGTTGAATGGCTACGTTAATAAGCAAAATTGCCGCATTTGGAGTGAAGAGCAACCAGAAGCCGTTCAAGAACTGCCCATGCATCCCGAAAAATGCACTGTTTGGTGTGGTTTGTACGCTGGTGGAATCATTGGACCGTATTTTTTCAAAGATGCTGTTGGACGCAACGTTACGGTGAATGGCGATCGCTATCGTTCAATGCTAACAAACTTTTTGTTGCCAAAAATGGAAGAACTGATCTTGGTTGACATGTGGTTTCAATAAGATGGCGCTACATGCCACACAGCTCACGATTCTATGGCCATTTTGAGGGAAAACTTCGGAGAACAATTCATCTCAAGGAATGGACCGGTAAGTTGGCCACCAAGATCATGCGATTTGATGCCTTTAGACTATTTTTTGTGGTGCTACGTCAAGTCTAAAGTCTACACAAATAAGCCAGCAACTACTCCAGCTTTGGAAGACAACATTTCCGAAGAAATTCGGGCTATTCCGGCCGAAATGCTCGAAAAAGTTACCCAAAATTGGACTTTCCGAATGGACCACCTAAGACGCAGCCGCGGTCAACATTTAAATGAAATTATCTTCAAAAAGTAAATGTCATGGACCAATCTAACGTTTCAAATAAAGAATCGATGAGATTTTGCAAATTTTATGGTTTTTTTTTTTTTTTAAAGTTCTCAAGCTCTTAAAAAACCACCGTTTATATATGGTTCTTGAGCTATGGGCGACGAAAAAAACTTCACGTTCTTGAGCTATGGACGACGAAAAAAACTTCACGAACGTACGGACGTACAGACATCCCTTTAAAAATCTTTCATTTCGACTCTAGGGACATTGAAACGTCGAGAAATGTCAAAATTTTCAATTCGAGAAATCGGATCCATTACAATAACTTCCTATGGGAAGTTAAAAAAAACATCTATTGATTTAGAAAAAAAAATTAAGTAAATCTAGTTTATTTTGAGAAATAAATTTTCATTTAATTTTTGGAGAAAAACTTATTTTCCACATATGTTTTAAAAATTATAAATATAGGTATAATAAATATTTTTAAACAGACTTTTGAGATGACATTACAGGTTCTAGCGACCCAGTTGTGCATCGTATTTTATTTAAAATTAATTTTCTGTTGAATACAAAAACTTTTAAGATCTCAAAAACAGCGAAATTAAACTAATGACTAATAAATAAAACCGAGTTACTTGTTTACCTTAATCTATTATTATTCAATTTTTGGACAAATAGCTAATTTACTTAAATGCACCTATTTCTTTCAATTCAAGAATCAAATCCTTGTCTCTCTACAATTTTTAAGTTTCATTGACTTTCCTAAGATCAAAACTGATAGCGATAGTATAATGATAGACTCCCGAAAATCGAATTCGAAAAAACTTCGTCAAATAAAGCCCGAAAATTCTTTATATCACATTCTCTCTCATTTTTTGAGTTGTAGAATTTTTGGTAGCTTTCTTCGCATTAAAAGATATGGAAAAAAGAAAAGTATGTATGTATTTTATTATTTTTTGAATAAAGATCCGTTTCAAAACAATTTCTTACATTTCTGCGTGAAATGAACCAAAAAGCCTCTAAACTATTGGGTAGTAGCTTTTAAATATGGCATATTTAGAAAACTGTGTTGGAATCTTGGAATGCTTTCATTTGTAGGGAGTCGTCCAAATTAAAAAGTTAGACCATACCTTGCTGTACAACAATGTTCTAAAATAATTATTGAAATGAATAAATGTAATACTAAGATCCAAATTAATTTATTTAAATTTTGTCAGCCTCCTTTACAGAACATTAAAGAACATTTTTAATCAATGAGTAAAAAATCGTCCAATCGCCCAATGATTTAAATTCTGTAGCCACTCTTGAAAGGCAAAATCCTTAGTATAAACAACTTATCAGTGGGATGAATTTTATTTGTGATATTTGTTGCTGCTGACAATGATGAAGTTTGCAACAAACAAGAAATAACAACATCTAAGTGCATCCTTAGCGGGCTCGTTAAAGAATGCAAACTTTTGGGCACGCAATCATTATTAATCTTTAATTGAATTCAACTTAAAAATTGCATTCATCGATTTCAACTTAAAATTGGGACTTCAAATTTTTCTAACACTAATTATTATGTGTCTTATAAAAAGACTGTATTAAATTTTTCTTTAATCATTTGACTGCAATAAATTGATTGCAATAATTTGCGACTTAAGGCATTATTTTTATTCAGTTGAAGTTTGTAGTAAAATTTAACTGAAGAATGGAAAGACTTGAAGTGAATGCATGAAGTTTTAAACGGTTAAAGATTAAATATTAATCGCTGTAACTTTAAAGGAATTGATATTTTGACTTTTCCAATAAATTTTTAGCATAGGAGGTAAGCAAAGTATTACTTTTAAAAATGTGGCTTACCTATAAGATGTTTTTTTTTTTCAAAAAAGATTTAACAAAAATGTTGATTTCGTTCAAAAATTCAGTTTTCTGTTTTTTTTTCAATAATTTCAATATCTCAAAAACGAGCAGATATGTTTTGTTTTCAGATAACATTACATTTTTCGAAATTTAAGAAACTGAGTTAGCAGTTAATTGTAGCTTTTTTGTTGTAAATTAGTAGCTCAACGTTGATATGCGACCCACACTGATAACTTCCCATCCCGTGCGTCGATTTGTCTTGCTTAAAAGTTTGTCTAGATTTTATTTTTTATAAAAAAACGGACTGTTGAATTTTTTTTATAAAAATTACTGCATATCGAAAACAATATTTTCTGTAAAATAAAATAAGTTTGAAGCCAATATCTTAAAGTTTTGAAAAGATATTTGAGTCGAAAACCAATTTTTACCAACTTTTATTAATTTTTTTTAGGTTTTTATTTTTTGTAAAAAAACTGTCAATTCGATTTTGCTCAACATTTTCCAAAATATTGAAAACAATATTTTGTATAAGACCATATAAGTTTGAAGCCCAAATTTCAAGTTTTTGAAAAGATATTTGGATCGATATTCAATTTTTCCAACTTTGAATAATGTTTTATCTGATTTTTTTTTTATAAAAAAAATCTCAATTCAATTTTTCTCAAAATTTTTCAGAGGTCAAAAACATTATTCTTCGTTGCAAAAAATTGTTTTGGAGATGAAATCATTTTTTAGTCGTAAAATTTTTGAGGTGACTAATTTTTTTTCAGTTTTTTTTGATTTATAAAAATAACCGTTAAATGGATTTTTCTTTCAAAAAATATACTTCTTTGATATCACAGTACAATGTATTATATAAAATTTAATGCAAGTCCCTAGCGTTTTTGTTTCGTAAAATATTTAGGGTTAACCAAAGTTTTCACCTTTTTTTTCAAACTGCTATGGTAAAAAAAACCACCCACGCAATTTTCTTGAGAGCCCTTTCTGCATCTTTCTGCCTTATTATCTATACAAACAAATTTATTTGAAAACGATATCTCTTCTGGTTCTTGAGCTGTGCACAACGAAAGAAACGTCGCGAACGTACGGACATACGAACGTACGGACGTACGATCGTACGTACATACGCACGCACAGACATCTTTCTAAAAATCTTTTATTTCGACCTAGGGACCTTGAAACGAGAAATGTCAAAATTTTCAATTCGACAAATCGGACCCATTACAATAACTTCCTGTGGGAAGTTAAAAATCGATTTTCGAAAAAGGGAGGACGTGGTCAAAAACAGTTTTCGGGTCTAAAACAGTTTTCGGGTCTAAAAACCCCATTTTTGGATGTTTAAAAAAAAACTTAGGAACAATGTTGAACAAACCAGGAAAGAAATAGGAAAATCGAAAAAATTGGCTAACTTTAAGTAAAACGAATGAATTCGAAACGTACGGACATATTACCGTAATGTAAAACGAACGTGTTTGATGATTATTATCCGTAGAGTTCTAAAAATACATGAATATAAAAACATAACTCCTTATCATATGTTTACAAAAATGATTTTGGCTAAGAATGTCACCTTAAGCTAAAACTAAAACAAACACTATACATCTTTAACATTTATCAAGTTTGAATCTACAGATGAATTTTTAAATGTTGACTACTGAATTAAATCAAACATAAAGAATGTCGCCAAAAACACTTTTGTAAGCAGTTAAAATAAAACGGCAAACAAATTTTAGTACTTCATTTCCTTATGCAGTAAACATAGTGTAAACAGTTTTCATTTCCTCTTTAATATCTGTTTATACTTATCCTCAAACCAAGACACTTAATGATAACACCCAGGACATTTAAAATAACCCCACCTCCCCAAAAACATATCATCAACACTGCATAGAAGAAAAGGAAGGACCCAACACTATGCCTTATTTTCTGTTTTACTATAAGAAATAACTTAACAATCTGATTGTCTTTATTGAGTACTACAGAGATATGAATTTACAAAACTACCCTCGAATACTTAAATGAAATCGAACGAAAAATTTTAAATGTCCTTTCTGCCATACCTATTTTATTCGACAAACCTTTTTCTTTTAATAGGTACAAGAACTTATTTGTGCATCAGCTGCTGAGAGAAATAGACAATTTTCGATAAGGACAATAATAATTGTGCTTACTCATCGTATTGATTGCCAAAGGTACGGAAACGGCGCGGAACGGCGGGCGGCGACGTCAATGGCGATGGCAGTAGAAGCGGTGACCGGCGTTTGTCGAAGGACAAAATAATAGCAAGACGTATCCGCCATCGTAATATCAGCAGCATCAAAAGAACATCATCGAAAAAAGTTTTTCGACCGGAAATGATTGGCGACGACGACTACGACGACGAAGGACTACGAAGGACGGTGACTAGCGGATGGTAAACTGGTGCAAAAGATTTTTACCGTTGGGCAGCTGTAATAAAAATCAAACCATTTAACGGTTTTTTAATATTCTTACAATTGAGGGTAGGTAAATGTTGCTATTTTAAGTTTTTTTTTAAGTGTGACCAGATTGCATTTATTTTTATGAGGAATAAAAGAATAGAGAAAATCAGGACGTGAACACAAAGAGAAAGAACAATTTTTAGCGTATTTTTGTGTTTATATATATGATTTATGGAAAATTTGTAAGTCGATAAAATATGTGTGGTGTATTTAATTAAATTCATTGAAGATTCGATCTAAGGAGATGGAACAACGTCTAGAGGAGCAGCTAGTTTCATATAATTCAATAAAAAATTCCCTAAAACTCCACTCTTCATTACAGTACGTCAAAAGGAGGAATTTCCTTAGGTTTTTCATAACCAAAAAAAGTAAACCTGGACAGCTTAAAAATTAATTTTATCTTTACCTATTGGTAACTTCAACAAATTTTAAAGCTAGAAAACTTTTTGCATGAATTTTATTTAATAGTCTTTTAAAAGCATTAAAAAATTTGCTTCCAATTGCTTAAAAGCAACCAGAAAGCAAGCATAAACTCCCCCTTAAACGTTCTTTTTATATACTATATGTATTTTGTTCAGTTTTTCTATAGATGGCACTTAACTTACCGTAATGGTATAAAAAGCAAAAACAGGACATTACACTTGTAATCTTCTATTGTTTTCGCATTGTGAAAGTTTTGTATGTTTTTTTTATATTATTTCGTGACAATTACTCGTGCGTGTGTACATTTTAGCTTTTTGTTTTTAATGGCAATCCCAAGGGAATCCTGCTGGTCAAAACGAAACGATGCGGCAACGGTAAATAACCTTAGTTTTAAGTTAAACCCTAAATGGGATAGAACGACGACGAGCTACTAAAGAAAAAAAACAACAAACAAGCAAACAAAATACATACATATATAGGTATAGTTCCTATTCAGGAACGGGTCACCCTGGTAAAAATATACGACCGCATATTGTCGATTTGTCTTCAAGGATTAAAAGTAAATTACCAGCTTCTTTTTTGTTCTATCTGTATAAGGACATTTATGTATGTTTTGTAGATAGGTATTTTTGCCTTTTCGCATGACCTCTTATTTTATTTCCTTACACCCACCACCACCTTTTAAGTGGGTAGGGTATTACTATGGAACGGTGAGAGGTCTCCTTTTGACAAAAAGTCCTTTTTTGTTTAGCCAAGTGTAATAACATTCATTTTCAGTTCCATGCACCCGTATAATACGCTGCTCGCTCTCTTGCAATTGAGTTAGTTTGGTTTGGTTGTGTTGTTCGACGTCATACTGCCGAACGTCCCGCCGCCGACACGTCGCTGCCCTACGGGTGCCACCCACATTGTGTTGGAATCTAATTTCGTCCTTTTTTTGTTGAGAAAATAGGTATATATACAAAACATAGGTAGGTCTAGGTATTATACGGAAGAGACACAATAGAGAGTAAATAAGGTATAATATAGGAACTTTCTATAGGACCAGGATATTTGTATGCTATTACTGCGTAGGCGGGTTTGGTGCTTTTAATTGCTGTGGGAAATCCACATATGAATAAAGGAATGAATTCAAAAGGTATCTCATCCTCGAAAAAGGGGGCTTAAAGTGAAAGATCAGTGCTGGATTGCTTGACTTAGTTGGGCGTTCTTAAAAAAAAATAGGACCATATTAGGAACCTTTTTGAGATTTGTTCAAAATTTTCAATACCAACTGGTAATTGTGGTTTTTAAACAACCCCATACATATTATTTTTTATATATTTTCATTTAACCATTTATTGTAATAAAATAAAGGCCCCTTCGTCAGCTTAGTCCAGCCTTGCAAATAAAGATTAAAATTTATTTACGAGTATGAGAAACAAGAGATACGACTCTATGGTAAATTGTACCTTACAAAGTCGATAGACAAAGATAAAATCCCTAAAAAGCGCGGAGAAGGACCTTTTTACATAATATCTAGACCTACCTTCATACATTAAATATACATAATCATATATTGTATAAAAGGACACAATTAATTGCATAACCTATGGTAAAGTTAAAGCTTATTTTTCTATTGTTGTTAGTTTTATTGAAGTTGTGCGCTGTTGTTTACATACTACGCTGGCTGCTGTCCGTTTTATGAAAGCAGCAGTCAAAATGCGTTTCTGAGGGGTTTTCGGCTTGGACGAATCTTTTTGCCTTTTGATGTTATACGTAGGTATAGGTATTAGGTAGATGCTGTATAATATTTATGTTTTATTTAGGGCGATTGTACAGAATTTATAAAAAAAAGATTGAAGAACAATGGAAAAGGTTCTATCATCATCATTCGTATGTTTTATTTTAATTGTACAGTTATAGGTATATGCATCCTTTTTAACAGAAAGATACGAAGCAACGAGAGAATTTTCATGTAATTTTAAGCATAATTTAACAAAAGTGTGAGAGACCATTTGAACAAGCTTTTGTGATATTAACAGACAGACAGTACTATTACCGTGAGTAGATGTTAATGCATTACACAATATTTGCCTTCATTCATTTTATAACATTTTATTGTTTGATTTAAGACCAGAGTTTGAGGAGCTTGGAATACAGCTCAAAAAAAAATGCAAAGACGTTTCTATATTTTTTAAATAATATTATTGCATTTTAGCCTAATTATCTCTCAATTAATATTTATTTTCTTAATTAAAATTCTCGAAAAAAAACATATGTAACTATATATTTATAAATGATTTACTTTTTGAAGTCAATATCATTAACTTTCTTAAGCCGAAAAGAAATTTTTACCAACTTTTTGGGTCTAAGCTCTTATTTTGTATCAACAAAAATACTGTGAAATGATTTTTATCAAAGGTTAACTATGTTATGTAAACTTGAAAGTAAAATTTTATTCCTAAAAATAATAATCAAAGGTATTTGCCTTTCTTTAAATGTTCACAGATTCACTTTTTTAACATCAGATAGGATGTTGTTGTAATCGGTACAATTTGTCAAATTGAAAATTTTGACATTTCTTTATGTTTTAAGGTCCCTAGAGTCAAAATAAAAGATTTTTAGAAAGATGTTTGTACGTACGTTCGTTCGCGACGTTTTTTTCTTTGTCCATAGCTCACGAACTAAGAGAGATATCGACTTCAAATTAATTTTGTTATACAGATAATAATGCAGAAAGATGCAGAAAGGGCTCTCATGAAAATTTCGTAGGTGGGTTTTTAACAACAGAAGTTTAAAAAAAAATGAAAATTTTGGTTAACACTTAATATCTCACGAACCAAAATCACTAGTGACTTGAATTAAATCCTACATTATATATTGTAACGTGCCAAAGTAATATATTTTTGGAAAAAAATCCAACTAACCGTTTTTTTTTATAAATCAAACAAACTGAAAAAATGTGTCACCTAGAAAATTTTACGAATAAAAACGTGTTTTATCTTTAAAACAATTTTGTGTGACGAACAATATCATTTTTGACATCTGGTAAATTTTTGAAAAAAATCAAATAGACAGTCTTTTTATCAAAAAATAAAAACCTAAACAAAAAAATTAATAAAAGTTAGTAAAAAAATAATTTTCTACCTAAATATCTTTTCAAACTTTTCATATATTGGCTTTAAACTACTTTTATCTTTTTTTAAAGATATTGTTGTCCTACTTACTTACTTACTTAAGGTGGCGCTACAGTCCGGGGCGGACCTGGGCCTCAACCAACAAGCGTCTCCAGCCAGCTCGGTCCCTAGCTAGCTGTCTCCAGTTTCGCACGCCAAGTTGGTTGAGGTCCTCTCCCACCTGGGTGCGCCACCTGAGTCGCGGTCTTCCTCTACTGCGCCGTCCCTCGGGATTGGATTCGAAGACCTTCCGGGCTGGAGCGTTGATGTCCATCCGCTCTACATGACCTAGCCATCTAAGCCGTTGGACTTTGATTCTGCTAACTAGGTCAGTGTCGCTGTACAGCCCGTACAGCTCGTCGTTATATCTTCTCCTCCATTCTCCATCTATGCGTACGGGACCAAAAATCGCCCGAAGAATTTTTCTCTCGAAACATCCTAGGACGCTCTCATCTTTCATTGACAGGGTCCAGGCCTCAGCGCCATAAATGAGAACCGGGATGATGAGTGTCTTATAAATGGTGATTTTACATGCTCGAGAGAGGACTTTACTTCTCAATTGCCTTCTAAGTCCAAAGAAGCAGCGATTTGCAAGAGTTATTCTTCGTTTGATTTCAGCGCTGGTGTCGTTGTCTGCATTAATAGCGGTGCCTAGGTAGACAAAGTCCTTAACTACCTCAAAGTTATAGCTGTCCATGGTGACGTTTTGTCCAAGACGTCGTCGTTCAGTGTCCTTTTTTGATGACAGG
>NW_026605449.1:0-32258 GCF_945859685.1 Eupeodes corollae
CAATACAAAAAAATAAAAATGAAAAAAGAGGCTGGGATGCGACCCACACTGATAACTTCCCATCCCGTCTGTCGATTTGTCTTGCTTAAAAGTTTGTCTATATGTACTCGTATCAATTTTTACCAAATTTGTGTACTATTTTTTGTAGATTTTATTTTTTATGAAAAAAACGGACTGTTTGATTTTTATATAAAAATTACTGAATATTGAAAACAATATTTTCTGTGAAATAAAATAATTTTGAAGCCAATATCTTTAATTTTTAAAAAGCTATTTGAGCCAAAAGGAAATTTTTACCAAGTTTTAGTATTGTTTTTTTTAGATTTTTATTTTTTGTGTAAAAACTGAAAATTCGAATTTTTTAAAAATGTTACCAAATGCTGTAAACAATATTTCTTATAACATAAAATTAGTTTGAAGCCAATATTTAAAATTTTTGAGAAGATATTTGAGTCGAAAATCAATTTTTACCAACTTTTATCCATTTTTTTTGGTGGTTTTTATTTTTTGTACAAAAACTGTCAATTCGATTTTTCTCAAAATTTTTCCTAATGTTGAAAACAATATTTCTTATAAGAAAAAAGTAGTAAAAAGCTATTTTCTCAAAGTTTTTAAGAGATATTTGAGTCGAAAATCATTTTTTACCAACTTTTGTAAATTTTTAATTCAGTTTTTAATTTTTTTGTAAGAAAACTGTCAATTCGTTTTTTTTTTTTCAAACTTTAACTGAATGTTGACAACAAGATTTTTTGAAAGATAAAAGTAAATTAAAGCCAATATCTCAAAGTTTTGAAAAAATATTTCAGTCGAAAATCAATTTTTACCAACGTTTTTACATTTTTTTTTTAGGTTTTTATTTTTTGTAAAAAAACTATCAATTCGATTTTTCCCAACATTTTTCAAAATGTTGAAAACAATATTTTTTATAAGATAAAATAAATTTGAAGCCCAAATTTCCAGTTTTTGAAAAGATATTTGAATCGATATTCAATTTTTACGAACTTTGAGTAATGTTTTTTTTTAGATTTTTAGTTTTTAGAAAAAAAGCTGTCAATTCGACATTCTCAAAATTTTATCAGATGTCAAAAACATTATTTTTCGTTGTAAAAAATTGTTTTGAAGAAGAAATCATATTTTTGTCGTTAAATTTTGGTGGTGACAAATTTTTTATTTCAGTTTTTTTGATTTATAAAAAAACCGTCAATGGATTTCTTTTCAAAAAATATATTTCTTTGATATCACGTTGCAATATATTATATAAAATTTAATTCAAGTCTCTAGCGTTTTCAGTTCGTAAGATATTTAGGGGTAACCAAAATTTTCACCTTTTTTTAAACTGCTATGGTAAAAAAACCAACCACGCAATTTTCTTAAGAGCCCTTTCTGCATCTTTCTGCATTATTATGTGTATAACAATATTTATTTGAAATCGATATCTCTTCTGGTTCTTGAGCTATAAACGATGAAAAACAGACGTATACGGACGTACGAACGTACGTACACACGCACGCACAGACATCTTTCTAAAAATCTCTTACTTCGACTCTAGATACGTTGAAACGTCGAGAAATGTCAAAATTTTCAATTAGACAAATCCGACCCATAACAATAACTTCCAATGGGAAGTTAATGAATTTAATATTTTTTTTTTAAATCAAAAATAAAAACAAAGGCATTTTTGATCTTCAAATATTATTGAGACGGTATAAGAGCTTGTGCAGAAAAACATTTAAACCTTTTCATTAGTTCTTGAGAAAACTTAAAAACAAAATCAAGGTTCTATAGGAACCCTTCTTGAGCAGCACTCCAATTTTTTGTTTTCATTGAAGAAAAAAATGTAGTGAAACCTAAAACAATTTTTGATTTCCCACCAACAAATTTGTATGGAATAAGAATATAAACAAAAAAAAATCGGCTAAAGCGTTAATTTCCAAAGTTAAAGTCAAGCGACCCATTCTTTTTACTTCTCTTCCATCGTAATGTCAAGTTTCATTGAATTCTCGAGTTCGAATTTTTAACGGATGTAAAACTTGCCATGTTGTTCCTATAGGTTGCAAGTAATAAGATGGAATCGAAGACGTTTCTTATTAAGAACCTGAATATTTGTTCTTTCTCTCAGAAAGGTTCATAAGAAAGTAATTAAAAGCAATTACTATAGTATTTCCAAATTTTAAAATACAGCATACCGCTTTTTCGTAAATATCCTTAAACTACTGACAAATCCTTAAATTAAATCTGTTCAATTTTGAGTGGAGAGCAACCAAAATTAAATATATTTTAATTAATTTTAAGCTTTGATCTATAAACTTTTGGCATATATTTATTTAAGGGGTAGATATATCTTAATTTTACAACTTTTTTACTAATACAACCCGTTAACAAATTTTTAAAATACTAACTTTTAGGAAATTACTTTTTTGTCTACGTAGTATTATTTTTCAGAACTTTAAAAATATTGTTACTCCACTAGGTAACCATTTTTAGTGATTTTTATTTGGATAATTTATTTCATAGTTTAAAATTCCACAATCATTTAAAACTAGCACAAATTATAACCTGCATAATTTGGGGTAACCCTTCAATTCAATGTATTTTAAAAGCTGCACTCATTTATGTACATAAAATGATTTAGATGAAATGATAGATACAACCGACTGCAGCTATTCTAAAATATGTGGGTGATATGACAATAACTATATAGCCAATCAATGCTTAAAGCAATGCCCAACTGTACGCGCCAAAATAGACACTAAATCATTATTTAAAGCTCAGATTTATCTACACTTCCCCATTCGAGCACCACACAGCTTAACAGCAGTGAAAATATTCACTAAATCCTTAAATCGAACACTTTCAATATTCCTAAATTAAACTAGATACTCCTACTCTATATGTGGCAATATAATGTTTAACCCCGCAAATAATTAACCAAATAAATTATTCAAACCTAAACAAATATTATTTATGCGCTATGCTACAAAAATTCCCTCTCTAAAAACGTTATTTAATCCTACACCAGTTTTCTAGATACTAAAAATTATTGTTGTTTAAACTATAAATTGTCCCTGGAAATAAATTACCAAATAAATAATTATCTCAAATAATTTTGATAATAAATTAAGAATAAAAAATATAAAAAATAAAAAAACAAAATTCACTTTATGATATACCAATTTATATTTGTTTTAAAATAAGGACGAAAAAAAAACGAAATAATTCCACAAACATGTTTAAATAGTTCACCTTTGTCAAATAATAAAATATTCCACATGGTGGCATTGTTTTGAAGGATATCCGTACGCCGCCATTGCTGCTGCTGTTTCTCCTACTGCTCCTGCTGTTCCTACTGCCATCATCATCGGCGTCATTGCAAATCGCTTGTGTTTAACAATATTTCCATATGTTTGTGCAATTTAAATTTTAAAATAAATAAAATTAAAATTTCATCATTTTATGTTTTGGTGAATGCCAGGATATTCCCGTATTTTACTACCTACACTCATGCATATAATACTATTGTAGGCAGAGAGGAGAGGTTCTGAAAGTGAGGACATGAACATTGAACAAGGACATGTGGCGCACGTGTGGTTTGTATAAGTTCAATGAGCCGCCATCGATTTTAATATAACGGAAATGTGCTGTCATTGTGCAAATGAAAATGGGATCACGAGGACGACATTTTGTGAGTGACAAAAACGCCACAAAAATGCCTTTCTTTAAATATTCTGATACTCGTCGTTTATTAATAAAGACAAAACATTAAAACTGTATTCGTTGTTTAAAGTTGACACGATTGAGTGGCGATTTTGACTCGTGCAAATTTAAATAATATAAAAAACAAATAAGAAACTTTTTTAATGAAAATATTGATTGGTACTTCACCTACAAAGTTGTGGCTTATTTCCGCAAAGCTGTATACGTTAAATCACGGAAGAATACACATAACACATGGATACATTCGGACCGTATATTTAACATTCAAAATAAACACATTACTTTATTTAAACAACGAAAAGTTATATTTAAAAAAAATAATTATTATTTTTAATTTCTTAAAAAAATAAGTTATTAACAATAATTGAAATGTAAACTATGTGTGTTGAAAAAAAAGAAAATATTTACAAAAAAAATGTAGATGCACTGCTTCAAGCTATTAACTGATTTTTTACACTTTCCTCTAGGGTTACCATATTTTTTTTTTAGATTTGATTTTGCATTATTTTGAAGGAGTTTAATTTTAAACTCAGAAAATGTCCGTTGTTTAAAAAATTTTTAGTCCTAAAAATCTGGTTCTAAAAATGGTAATTTGGCATTACCCGCTGTAAACTTGAATTCTGTTACCGATGATTACATTTTAGTTTTGAATCCATGAAAATATAAAACACATATTTTATAGAACTAGAAAAGAGTATGAATTTTTAAAAAGAGTTACTTATAAACAATATATTTAGTCTCTGATGCATCCGCATCCGCGTTTCAAGGTCCCTAGAGTCGAAGTGAAATATAACGTACGTTCGCATTTTTAACGTATGGCAAAATTTTTAAAAAATCAAATTGACAGTTTTGTTTTTAAAAAATAAAAAAAATGTTGGTAAAAATTGAATTTTGACTCAAATATCTTTTAAAAACCTTGGGATTATGGTTTCAAACTTATTTTATCTTATAACAAATGTTGTTTTCAACATTTGAGAAAAATCGAATGGACAGTTAAAAAATAACCTACACAAAAAATATTAAAACTTGCTTAAAATCTAATACTGGTTTCAAACTTATTTTATATAACACAAAATATTGTTTTCGACATTCATTGAATTTTTGATAGAAATACATAAAAAAGAACAGCACAAACATTTGGTAAACCGAACTAGGGATGTTGCGAATATTCGCATCCGCATCCGCGATTGTGTATTATTCTCAATAATTTCAACATCCGCATCCGCATAAACTGGTGCGGAGTTTTTTTTGCGTATGCGGATGTTTTTTTTAACGTTTTTTAACAGCACGGCAGAAAAGTTTGTTTTATTTTAGAGCGCCAGCAATGAAAATCTTAAAAAAAAGCAGGTATGATATTTATTTACGAACATAAAATTCTGAATTAGCTTTTTAGTTCCTTTATTTTGTTTCGTACAAAATTGTTTGTTATGTTCTTAAAACCATCTTTTTACTTTTTAGAAAAAAAATTAACACTTTTACAAGAAGCAAAGAAACAACTTTCGTTAGAGGAATCTTTGCAAATGGGAAAAACTGGGATATTAGCAGCAGAAACTCATATAAAATTGACAAACTGATTGGAGAAATGATAGTGCTTCAGAATTTACCATTTAACTTTGTAGACGGAATTGGATTGCGCCATCTTATAAAAGAACTAGCACCCAAATTTAATTTTAAAATTAAATTTTAAACTTTTTTACTTATTTTATTAGCAATGAACTGTATGGAAAAGTTGCTGCTAAAGTCAAAGAATTGCTTGAAAAATATGACTAAATATCTTTTACTTCTGATATTTGGACAGATCCCAGCTCAAGTGTTTTTTTGCTAAGCAAAACTTTCCACGGAGTATAAAAAAAAACTTTGAACGAATATCAATCGTATTAAAATGCGAGACGTTTGAGGATTGCCATACAGGTGACGTCATTACAGACAAATTTAACACAATGCTAACCGAATGGAATATTTTGAAGGAAAAAGTGCACCGTATTATACGAGATGAGGGCTCCAATATGAAAAGAGGTATGCGACTGGCATTATTGACTGATTTAGATTGCACTGTTCAAAAGATGCAAATTTATTGTTATTGGACATGGTTTACAATCGCAAGGAAATAGAAAAAACATTAAGCAATTAAAGAAAATTTCAACCCATTCAACTATTACCAAATGCAAACAACACAAAAAAGAAGAAAATGGATGAGACTTTACATTCGGAACCAGGAACCTCCGGTTTAAGTTGCAAGGCTTGGTTAAGAAGCGATATGGCAATGATGCTAGATTCATCAACTGAAGACGAAATCGAAGGAGAATCTGATAACGCTAGTCCCGAAGCACTTCTCCGAAGGGAGTTAGCATATTACGGAGATAAAAAAGACTAGAACTGGATAATAATCCACTTGATTGGTGGAAAGCCCATCAAACAGACTTTAAAAGGCTCTTTAAAGTTGCACTAAGGCATTTATCACCTCCACCAGCCAGTCGTCCCAGCGAACAACTATTTAGTGGAGTTGGATTAATATACGATCCACTAAGAAACAGTTTACAGTCTGAGAAGGCTGCAATCTTGCTTTTTATTACATATAACTCAACCATTTTTAAATTTAATTATTAAACGCAAAGATAATCAATAAAATATTCCTTTATTTACGGACTTAAAATTGTTTTTATTTAATAGATTCTAAAAATCGCATCCGATTCCGCGGATGTGAGCCACAAAAAATCCGCATCCGCTTCCGCAGATATCAGTATATGTACATCCGCAACAACCGTGCTATGCACAACCGTTTCTCCGTTGCACCAGATAATATTCTTCCACTTATTTTATAATTTTGTAAATACAATTTAGCAGCCTCGTTATATTTTAAACATGTCTTTGTGACAAGGTTTATTTTTAGTCACTTTCAAACATTCTCTGATTACTCCTTTTTATAAATCTGGACCCAAGAGATCTGTGGAAAGTTGTAAACCAATTGCTAAACTTCAGTTGATCCCAAAAGTGTTTGAAGCAATTGTAAAAATAAACTGTATAGTTAAGTTCGAAATCATATTTCTCAGCATCAGCATGGCTTTATGAGTGATAGACCGACGGCAACCAATTTATCAATATTTGCGAATTATTGTCTGTCTTAATTGTCTAGCAGATCGCTTGCAAGACGAAGTAATTTACACTGATTTTTCAAAGGCATCGTGTGCAACACAATAGGGGAATTCACGATCTAGTGCATTTAGTCTGGGAATTGTATTTGAGTGTAAATATATGCACAACATAGTGAACGCCCGAAAACCAAATAAAAAAGCAAGGTGTTCTTGCAACGATTTTTGACAGTTGTGAGAACAGCTGATTATTGTTATTTTTATTTTATGTGAAATTCAAAAGTTTATTTTTGTTTTAATATGCCGAGGAAAATTGAAAAAAAAAACAAATTATTGATTCGCTTATAGAAGAAGCTGCTGCTACAATTATTGATGAATTTAGGTCAATTATTCTTATACATAATTTCGTCAATTGACCACTTTTTATTCGGTTTTTCTCTTTTTAGATCAGCCATGTTGATTATTTAAATATCAACTGATTTATTGCTGTCAAAACACTGTTGCTCATGCTTGTGCATTTGTATACTTTAGGGTTTCAGCGAAGTAAATTTGCATAACTAAAGCATGTGCATATTCATATATTTTGTTAGTGTAGAGCATCTGTATGCACAAAAAATATGCACATGCACTAATGCAAGACCATTTACACCCGATCGTGAATTCCCCTGATATTAAAACAAAAATAAGCTTGATCTGCTAGCGTTTCACTCGGCTTCCATTGAATAGATTAAAAGTTATTTTGTTAGACGTAGTCAATATTTTAAAATTAGTGATGTTCTACCACAAGGCAGCCACCTTGGGCCACTCCTTTTTATTAATGATTTGCCAAATTATATTTCTAATTCAAAATGTCTCTTATATGCCGATGATCAATTGATTTTTAACTGTGTAAAATCTCCATTAGATGCTAGTAAATGTCCAACTTATATTGGCTGCATTGTTAACAGGCGTACTATAAATGGTTTCTATTTCAATATTAAAAAATGCAGTGTTGTTAGATTTTTAATTATACTAGATCCATTAAAATTCAATTATAAAATTGATAATCATTCATTACAGAAGTTAAAGAGACAAAAAGATCTTAAAACGAGTTTTTCGCTTCAAATTGATCAAATTATTTCTATAGCTAACGTGATGTTAGCTTTAATTTCTAGTGGTTATAAATAAGTCTTTTGAAGATCTATATACTCTAAAAACGCTTTATTTACCAGACCTTTAACTGAAGTATTGTTGCATTATATGGAATATCTTTACTCAATCCTCAAAAATTGATAAAATATTTACCAAATTTTCTTAACACAAGGTTTTTAGAAACTCAGATATTTCATCTGATGAGACCAGGTGCATCTTTATTAATTTAAAACCTTTAATGCTGAGAAGAAAGCTATTGTATAATACTCTTTGATTTTGATGTTTTGAATTTTATCATAGATTTTTCTACTTTGCTATCAATGTTTAATATTTACGTACCTTCTCGAGGTTGGCGACCTAGAAATTGCCATTTTGTACATGCTCCTTTCCGTAGTAAAAATTATGCTAAACACAATTAAATTACTGATTCTTGTATTGCCTTTAATAAATTTAATTAAATAAATAGGTCAATTGATTTTTGAAGGATTGGAACTATATATCTGTAATGCTTTTTTGAACGATGCTGACGCTGAGATAGGCTCGTTGCTGTTAAGGGTTCTTCCCAAAAAAGTAGGAAAACCTGAGTTTATAATTTTCATCTCCGATTTGTAACCAACTTTATTTTAAATTTTAATTGAATTCTAGTCGTTACATACTTATTACTAAGCTTGTCGATCATACACTGGAAGAAGTGGATTGAAGCTATTTCGGGAACTTAAAAATCCTAGACTGTCCTCTACTCGAGGTACTAACTGTTCTTGGGAATTCTTTCCTTTAATGTACACAAGATTAATAAACAAACTAAGTCGAGGTAAAAAAAGAATTTGTATATGAAATATTCTGCGAAAAGTCACTGTGAATTGAAAACAGGCGAATGACATAAGCATACCATTTTATATATTTACTCAGAATCTTTACATGTGTATTCAATAGTCTTTTGTTCGAGGTGATAAAAGTGAAGTGTAGCGCTTCGTTATAGGGTATTCCAATAAAAGGACACTTTATCAAAAGCCTTTTAAAAACAGTTTTAACATTTGAGAAGTGAAAACAACACCTCTATTTACTACGCTTAAAGAATGTATAGACATTTTTGCAGTCAGAGTTGGCAAAACTTTGCAACCTCAACCGTTTAAATTGCAGGCGAAAAGTTTTTTCACCTAAAACCATAACGCCTAAAATGTCATAAGGCCCAAAATTGGTCACAAAATCCAAGAAGTTAGATAAAAATGCCCAAAAAACCAAATAAATCTTTAATAAAAAAAATGCCCAAATTGTTAGTTGTCATTAGTCAGAAAGAATTTTAAGTTTTAATTTAGGTTTTTGAGCATTGTGCTAGTGTCTAACCACTAAAAGACTTATTACCCAATTCATAAAATGACATAAAGTTCAAAAAGAGAAAAAAAAACATCAATACAAAAACGTCACAAAGTCATATCACTCAAACCGACTTTTAATGACATAGCTCCCAAATTTAGAAATATCATAACGCCTAAAATATTTTGGTCGGTTGAGCTTTTAGACTCATATTAGCAGGTTGGTATGCATGAATGGCTTTTTTAATCCCTGTATCCCCCCAGCTTCAACTTACTGCATAATTTTTGGGAACGTTCACAATTGGATGTTATACTGGTTATTTGCATTTAAAGAATCACAACCTCGCATATATTTTGTCAGAATGACAAAATGTTTAAACTCAAGACAATGCTCGTGCCATGATGATTAGTACGTTTTACTTGGGTTCAAACCCTGCCTGTGCCACCCTAAGTTTTTCTCACGGGTACTGCCTCTTGGAAGGAATCGACAAATCCTCCGATAGTAAATATAATTTTAGAATCGGCTTAAAACTGTAGGTCCTCAATATCGCTGATAACTTTACTTGCTCACAGTTCTCAACAGACTGTTAGGCCATCTATTTTTTTTAATGTGTTAAATCTTACAAAAACAGAATGTTAACGAAATTGTCTTGGCAGCTACGAAATTTTAAATTTGAGCTACATATATCGTTTTGGGCGGAAAGAACTATAACGCCTAAATTACGTACCATATCTTCACTGGCTCTTGAGCTATGACCAATAGTAATAGTCACCTCGAACATATGGACATACGAACCATCAGACATTCGTCTAAAACCATTTGAATTATAGGTTTTATTTAAATTGAAAAGTCGAGAAATGTCAAATCAATTCGAACACGCACTACAATTCCAATAACTACTTATTTGAAATAGAAAAAAAAATACCAAAAGCTCATAATTTTTTCCAAATATTTAATCTTTTAACGATTTTTTGAATAAAAGAAGAGTATTTTTGCATCCAATCAAAAATGATGGTTTCATATAGAATGACCGTGAGGGTTAAAAGAATTCAAATTGATATTCTTCATAAACCACATTTTCATTCATTACAAATTTGTTTTCTAAAATTTGGTAACACAATCTTCAATTAAAGAATATCGGTGAGTAAATTTCGAAGAAAATCCAACAGTCAAATTTTTGAAAATTAGACATTTTCAAGAGAATCTAGAAATCCAATTTCCATTAGTGTGCAAAATCAAAATCAAAATTTGCAGTGTTCTTGCTTTTCAAACATTTTAAAATTTCATAGAAATGATTTGAGCAGTTTTCGAAGAATCATACGAGGGAACTTTTTAATGAGAGCTCCATGCTGTCAATAATCTTTCCGTTATATGAAACAAATTTTCTAAGAATTTAGAAAATTCTTACGTATTTAGATGTTATGCGTTCGTTCATTTAGATAAATGATTTCCAAATATGTAGAAGAAGATACAATTCAAAAGAAAATAAATGTCCTTTATTCCTTCCTTCCGGTCTCGTCGTTCTTTCTTATATTTCATCTTAAGAACATTTTCAAAGAAAACTTCTGGCAATAAGTGGAAAGATCTCTTCATCATATTACAACCCTTATGTAAATGCATCAATCAATCATTTATGAAAATCTAAATATTCTGTTAATTTCTATGCAAAGATTGACAAAAGTATCCATTTGGTCTTTTCATTGAGGAACCATCATCGTCGTCATCGTTGTCGACGTTGCTGTCGTCAATAAAATATCCGTCAACCCATATACGAGACTACTTTACCAATTGTTTGTGCGATGTAGTAGAAAACCCTTTATTTGTTTCCGAAAATGGAAAATCCTTTTCATCCTGTGCTCGTTCCTAAAGTGTATTCCTAAGTGAACAAAGGAAACAAGGAACCCCTCTCTTGCAATGTGATCACAAGGAAAACACCGACCAAACGCGACCGAATAACCAACTCAATTCATTACAAAGCATCAGGGTGTCTCGAGCTCCGTCTCTTTCCTCGTCACGTCGACAAAGTCGTCTCCATGGAAGGCTAACAATAAAACAAAGGCAACAACAACGACAATAGAAAAAATGTGTTCTAAAAGCTGAATGTGCTACAAAAATAACCATTATCACCGACCGACGACGACTCTGTCACAGCCACCATCATTATTATCATCATCGTAAAATAATAATAATTTATATTTTTTCCTCAAAAAAAAAAACAACAACAAAAATTCTTTCGTCTGTCAAATGGGAAAGTGTCAATGTTTAACGCGTGACAGTAGAAAAATCCAACGAAGGGCAACCCTTTTTCTTTTTTCTATTGTTGGAATTTATACCTTCATAGAAAATTTCTTTAGGGCGAACAATTAGTAAATCGATGAAATTATTATAAAAGGATATTTAAGTTGAGAACAGAAAAAGAAAATTATAAAAGAAAGAAAAACACTTTCGACTTTCCCAGTTTGATGAATTCTATTTGAATTTTTGTTTCTTTTTGTGACAGTTAATGGCACATAAGTGATGATGATGATGATGGTATGAGTTTATGAACGGTGAACAAGGAACGGTGGTGTTTTCTTTTTGTATTGTGTATAATGATGTGTGCATACCTTAAAAACGATGGCGATGGGGGAAAAGTATTTAGCTTGTAATCTTAGAATCAGCGGGATTCTTTAGTTCATCGCCTCAGACTCAGTCGGAGTAATTGGTTTTTGATAGTCAAATTATAGATTCTCTTCATCATAAACGAGATAATTGCTTTTTGAAAATACAATAGAATATGGGTTTTCCAGATCATTGTATGGGGAAAGTGTCAAAGTCATAAATTCAAGGCATTATATGTTTCAGAGACATTCAAAAGTACCTAATACTTTGCTTAAAACTTTGAGTTTATAGCTCTTTGATAGTTTTGAACTATTTTAGAAATCACTAATTTAAATATAGAAATTCCACTTATTTATGTATGAATTAAATATAAACGCATAAGCAAAGCATGCCTTTAACAAGATCGTAAAAATATAGTTTATATGTGGTTAAGACTATGGTGAAGAAGAGTCAGGCCCACAAAAGAGAGAGTAATTTTCTGATAAAGAAAAGAGCATACTTACGCGATCTTAATAATAAAAAAACATGATTATGAAGATGTAAAAAGAAAACAATAACACAAAATCATTTGAAATTTTCTTACTTTTGTGAAGTGTAAAGTGTTAACAACTCTTTAAAATGCAGTATCTATTCTTTAACAGCTTACTATCTAAGGATTGGGTTTTTAAGTCAAAGACTAAATCAAGGTTTATCTAGAAACTAAAAGATGTCTTCTTGTAATAGCTATTGTAAAAAAAGACTGCAGCTAGATTCAATTGGCTTTAGCTTGTTTTTCAAGCTCAATAATTGAGTAATTAATAATAGATTAAACTCGAATATTATAGATAAATCAACATAAATATCAAGATTCTTAGACCCTTTCCGAGAAAGCTTTGATTAGCTCGTATTTACAGTTCGTTGACCAGTGGACAAAAATCAAAACAAAAAAGAGGCTGGGATGCGACCCACACTGGTAACTTCCAATCCAGTCTGTCGATTTGTCTTGCTTAAAAGTTTGTCTATATGTACTCGTATCAATTTTTACCAAATTTGCGTACTATTTTGTGTAGATTTTAATTTTTATGAAAAAACGAACGGATTGTTGGATTTTTATATAAAAATTATTTTATATCTAAAACAATATTTTCTGTGAAATAAAATAAGTTTGAAGCCAATATTTTTAATTTTTGAAAAGCTATTTTAGTCGAAAATAAATGTTTCCCAAGTTTTAGTATTGTTTCTTTTTAGAGTTTAATTTTTTTTGTTAAAAAACTGTCAATTCGATGTTTTTCAAAATTTTATTGAATATTTACAACAATATTTTTTAAAAGATGATAGTAAATTAAAGCCAAAATTTTAAAGTTTTGACAAGATATTTGAGTCGAAAATCAATTTTAACCAGCTATTATTAATTTTTTTTTAGGTTTTTTATTGTTTGTAAAAAAACTGTCAATTCGATTTTTCTCAACACTTTTCGGAATGTTGAAAACAATATTTCTTATAAGATAAAATAAGTTTGAAGTTTTCAAGTTTTTGAAAAGATATTTGAATCGATATTCAATTTTTACTAACTTTGAGTAATGTTTTTTTTAGATTTTTATTTTTTATAAAAAAACTGTCAATTTGATTTCTCTCGAAATTTTATCAGATGTCAAAAATATTATTCTTCGTTGCACAAATTTTTTTTTGGAGATGAAATCACATTTTAGTCGTAAAATTTTGGAGGTGACAAATTTTTGTTTCAGTTTTTTTGACTTATAAAAAAAACCGTTAGATAGATTTTTTTTCAAAAAATACACTTCTTTGAGATCACTTATAGTTTATTATATAAAATTTAATTCAAGTCTCTAGCGTTTTTGGTTCGTAAGATATTTATGGTTAACCAAAATGTTCACCTTTTTTACTTGCGACATATAGGAACTATATGGCAAGTTTTGAATTCGTGCAGAATTTCGAACTCGAGATTTTAATCAAACATGATATTACGATGGTAGACAAGTCGAAAAAAGTGGGTCCCGCGATTCCGTCCGGTCAGTTTTGTATACAGCCTAAACCATTGAGTCGATTGAGTTCAAACTTGGAAGTTAAGGTTTTGAGCAGATTCGCGTTAGGCGTTTTTTCATTTTTTTTTTAAGATCAAAACTAACAGTGGCCACCATACAATTTTTTTGGTCAAAAAACGAAAATTCGAATTTAATCAAAAACAAACCGATAGATTTTCTTTAAATTTTCTCTAAAATTTTATTTCTTAACTTGGCTTCTTTTAATAAGAAAAACAAATGTTTGTATTGCTCAGGAAAGGTACCGCTCATAGAACCGTTATTTTGTTTTTTAATTTTCTCACCAATTTATAAACCGATTTCAATAATTTTTTTTCTGAATAAGCTCTTATATTGCTTTAACAATATTTGATTATCAAAAGTGCAATTTTTTATTGTTTGGATTTTTAAAAAAATATTGAATTTTATTTTTTTTAAAATTCGATATCTCAAAAACGTTTCAATATTTTTTTACGAAATTCAAACCTATAGCGTATACTAACAATCTCTAAACAACTGCGCACCAAAAATATTTTTAGAACAGAATTGAAAAATTTTATATATAAAAAATTAATTTAAAAAAAAACCGCTCTAACGATTTTCTAAAAAAAAATTTGAAAAATCAAATGTTTTTTTATTTATAAAATGGCATTTAAATTTTTGAAGACAAACTTATTTTTCGGGCGAAATTTCGAATATTAAAATAGTTTTTTTTTTTTTAATATTTTAACTGTGCATGAGCCCGAAAGAGCGCATTATTTTGACAAAATTGTAATTACATTCCTAGCTTTTATCTAAATAAGTGCATTTGGTACATATTTATGTATTTTTATAACTAAAATAATTGTAAATACCAATATGTGATTTTAAAATATTATTCCTTACGAATAAGGTTGTTTCACACATGATTTACTTTCGTTCGCCCATATAAACTTAGTACAAGTTAAATAAACTGGCCAGAAAGAGTATATGTATTTTCTATTAGAATCACTTTTTCAACGCATACACATTGTACCTATTTATAAAGGTATTACGTACAACTTCTACAACTACTGCTTACGTGTCACTTCATAACTAAAATCCCAAACGCACAAAAGCCTGACTGTAAACAAAACATCAATAGCAATTTCTTGTACCTGTTCGTATGCTTGTTATTTTTTTAAACTTTAACAAAATAAATAAACTGAACGTAAAAACTTCATGTTAGCGCTGAAAACTTATAGTAAAGAAGGAATATAGTATGTACCTTTTAGCTACCAATAACATTCCTTCATTATCATCATAAACATGTCCTTATCTATCTATCTGCATAAAGCTAAGCTCGCCAATGAACTATTCTTAATTCGTTTTAGACATCTACCTACCTGTTACCTAACTACACAACCAATAGGCGATCGCTTTACAATTTAAACATTCATGGTCATGCCTCTTTCTTATCTTATTTATTTTCCATCCTGGTTCTTCTAATATGAAATTACAATAAAGCTATCTAAAGGAAAAAAGCTTTTAAGGAACAAGTTGAATCTATATGGAGAACGCATCGTAGCTTTATACATAATAGAAACCATTTTTCATATACAAAGATCGTACCCAAGTAAAAGCAGACTTATGAATTAAAATTAAATAAAAACAAATATCGGTAAAAGATCCTAAACAGCTGACGTAAGCATGCAAAAGTTTATTTCATCCCCTTATTAGATACAATATTAAGCCATTTTGTTTTTATATAAAATATAATGAAGGAAATTGTGTAGACTTTTTGGGTCGAAAATTAATTATCGCCCTTATTCTGCTGGCTGCTTATGGGAATGGTAATAATATTCTTCTCTCGCTCCCTCTGAATTTCTCCAGAGGCATCTGGTCGCCCTAAAAGTTTCTGCTCATGAGAGTACTATGGTTTTCATTATGTACAATTGTACATATTGGCATTTATATCTTTGAAGACAAACTTATTTTACAGGTATATTTTTAAATCTTATATAAGTACTTTTTTAAACATACTCTTAGCCTACAGGAGCAAGTTCGTGCGACCCAGTCGTGCATTTTATTTCAAACTGCTATGGTAAAAAAAAAACTCACACGCAATTTCCTTGAGAGCCCTTTCTGCATCTTTCTGCCTTATTATCTGTATACCAAAATTTATTTGAAGTCGATATCTCTTCTGGTTCTATGGACGACGAAAAAAACTTCGCGAACGTACGGACGTACGAACGTAGGTACACACGTACGCACAGACATCTTTCTAAAAATCTTTTAATTTCCACTCTAGGGACCTTGAAACGTAGAGAAATTTTAAAATTTTCAATTTGACAAATCGGACCCATTACAATAACTTCCTATGGGAAGAAGTTAAAAATCAACAAATGTATGAAAAATGGATTTATATCGACAAAAAATCGAGAATTGAAAATATTTCAACTTCAATTTTGACTGACTGAAGGGTAAATAATTGTCCCGTGACAATAAAAAAATAAAATAAGGTCCAAATTAAAAACATCGACGGAAACTTGAAACACGGAAATGGAAGCTATGTTAAAGAAATCATACTCTTTTCAAGAAACGACACGAGGCTTGTCTTTTATAATAATTGTACACTTCCTGCCAGCATTTTAAATCACTTACAGTTACCTTACAGAGTACATCGTCTAATGATGGATCGCAAATTTGTCGGGACAGACATCAAACCGAATTTTTAGATATGTCATAAAATAGTCCCCAATTCATCTGAAGAGCTGAGATTCGCTGTGGAAGTTTCCAAACATTTCTCTAGTATTGAAGTTGATACTTGTAAGATGGAAAAAGCATTACCACTGAAAGAAACGTTAGCACTATACTTAGATCTTTATCTTTCCGAAAAAAATATAATATATCGAGATCTGTAGTTAACGATTTTCATAAGGATATATTTCCTAGTTTATATAAGAAGAGAAATTTCAAAAAGCTTATGCTTCCGAAAAAAAGAGAAGTTTCGGAAACCACTGCCTCTGTTGACCTTCAGGATCTGCTCGAAAAAAACCTCTTGATAGTATTGCCGATATTTCAGAAGTAAAGGGCGACAACATGCTATTCTCACATTTAAATGGGGCTTTGATGGAAGTTCCAGCCATAGCCAATATAAAGAAGTTTTTTCCGATTCAAAAAACACGAATGAGTATCTTTTTTTGATAGCATTATCACCTCTAAAATTGGTTGAAGAAAGTAACGGCGTTGAATTATAGAAAAATCTTAAATGTTCTTCTACTGTGTTTTGCTGTCCGATTTAGTTCATGTTCATTTAAGAATGGCCAGAACTTGTAAGAAATAATGAAGAAACCAAAATGAAATTTCTGATCGGTAAATTAGTTTGGGATCAGTTTTTCAGTAGCAAAAATACATATATTTTTTTCCTTTTTATAAAAACTCCCCAGACCATAACCAAAAATGGCTATAGTTTAAACATTTCATTTAAGTTGATATTTACAATAGTTGATGGGAGCATATGTAACATTTTATCAAACACCAATTGATCATCAAAATGTTTTCTTTGTGGAACAACTATTAAGGAAATGAATTTGGTGCAATTGCATAAAATACCACTCTTCATTCATGGATAAAATGTTTCGAGTGCTTGTTGTATATAGCGTACAGACTTCCATTTAAATCATGGTGGCTGGGAAAAGACTCCGAAAACAAGAAAGTGTTTGATGAAGGAAAAAAACAGATTCAAACCATGTTTAAAACACAATTGGGTCTTAATATCGCCTGGCTTCGGTTCGACAAATTATGGCAATACAGCAAGGAGATTTTTCAAGAACTCACAGTTAACGGTGGAAATTACATCAATTGATGATATTTAGAGCATTACAGTTGGTACAACATGCCAATAAGTGTGCATACACTTTTAAATAATGGGTCAGACATTATATCGGTTTTCGAAATCCCAATTGGTTTACTGTCCGAAGAAGCGCTTGATGCAACACATAAGGAATTCCAAAAATATCAGCTTAGACACGCTAGTAAGTCATCCCGTGTTAACACTAACCAAGACATTTTGACGATCTTGCTTCTCAGGCCCGATATTTTAATTTCAATATTTTATTATTATATTTTAAGATCAAGAAGAAATTGCTCAATATCTCCAAACAAGCGAATGCATTGATACCTCTTCGCCTTCTTTTACTTCTAGTTTTGAAGATATTGATTAATCTTAAATAATTATAATTTAAAGTAAATACACACATAGGTATATGTTTGAAATATTTTTGTTTTTATTTTTCTTGTCTTTTGTTTTTGTTTTAAAGTTTTTAAAAATATATTTTTGAACAATGTATGTTGTAACAAAATCTTTAAAAGTGGGCGTGTCAGCGCGTGGACATGATTTTGATTTGCGCTTCTAAACTTAGCTACAAAATTAAATCCCTAATTTTCAATCAAATTGTTTAAATCGATCTTGAGATATAATCGATATTCAGAAGTGGGTGTGGAAGGGGGCGAATTAAAAAAAAAAAAACTCATTAATTATTGCATTTAAAACAAAAACAACATACGATCAAGGCACTGTGGACCGTAGAGAAACCAAGCAGGAAAGGCAAAATGGGCTAACTTACACTTTTCCACGAGCTATCGATTTCATCCATTTTACAATCTCCAAACTTTTAAAAAATAATGAATAATACAGACAGGTTTTTCTCAGCCCCAGTGTACAAGCAATATGGAATGTAGTTGACAAAATCAGAAGTGGTAAAGCCCAGTGGCTAGGCTCAGTTTACGAAAAGATCAACAATATATTCATTAAGGAATGAAAATATTCAGTAAAACGATATCATTCTTGGAGATTTTGGATACTGTATAACACCTTTATTTCAAACGCCTTATATTCAGTGAAATAATCTGCCAAGAATTCGTTATTATAGAGAGATGAGTTAGCTACGCGAGGAAATAACAATCAATTGCTCTTTATTCTTCTTTCATTAGACTTATATATCAATTAATAATTGGTTAGGCAAAATAAAAAACTGGAAGTGTTCTTTTTATAAATTCTTACAATATAAAGTAGGCAAACAGATTTGATAAACCAAAGTCTAGCTTTTTAGCGTAATCTTTTTTTTATTCACATGAAACAAAGCCTAGGCTGGAACTATTAAGCATCAGCTACAAATAACAGTTATGAATAGCTAGCTTTACCTTAGATCGAGCTTTTTTTTATTCATGAGGCTCATAGTACTCAGTTTAAAAAATGTCATTCAGAAATAGACTTTTTATATTTGTTCGAGTTGTATTTTTTTTCCGAGCTGTAACAAAAGAAAAACAGAAATCAAGAAAAGATTTTTTTTTCATAAATGACTTTAAAAGGGCTAAGCAAAGATTTCTTTGTTTCACTTAAAAAATATCTCAAGTCTCTGGGTTAGAGTTGCAAAAACTTATCTCAATTTATGGCTTAAGTTTAACTTTAATTCCTAATTTATGAAGAACTTAATGATTTTTTAATTAAAAAAATGTAATTCATGAGCAATAAATTGAGAAACTTTCTTTCACAACGTACTAAGTGACTTATACTTTAAACACAATAATTAATAAGTTAATGGATGAATTTTGATTTAAAAAAATATGAATTGGTAAATGTATTACCTAGCACGATTATTTTATGATTTCCAAAAGAATTAAGAGATTTGTCTTCAATAATTTAATAATTTTGTAGATTAAGAATTTTAGTTCATCACTTATAATTTTTTGATTTATTTTTTTTTTCCTTTCATGTTTATGACTTAAATTTCCTTTAGTTATAAGTCATTAACTAGCTTCTGATTTGTATTCGTCTACAGACTTATGTATAACTTAATAAATTTTAATTCAAAGATTCACTGCCCTGGTCTGGGGTTAGTTTTAAAGCCAAAGGTTATTTTTTGCCGGAGAAGTAGTGTGGTCTTCTGAATGTACAAATAAGGGGCAAGAGTACAATAACTCAGGCGACTAGATATTATAACGTATTTTTATAGAATGGTTTAAAACAAGCTTTTTTTACAACGGTAGTACTTACAATTAAGTATTATTATAAAGCTGACGGTTTTTAAAGCCAATATTCTGTGCTTTTAGCCAGTTTTTAAATCAAGAAAGAACTATGCATAGTTTTTGAAAAATTTAATTTTAAATTCAAATTTGATGATTTTATGTCTTTCAGTTCAGAAAATGGAAAATAAAATCAAGACAATGTAAATACTCAAGCAAGGAGTAATGTTATTTTTTGGTAATTTTCAATTTTCCCAAGAACTAGAAAATATAAAATCATCTAGTCTTCAGTTTTTGATCAAAAACAAATAATGGCAATGAATTTTAAATAAAAAGTAGTAGATAATCTTAAAGTCATACTTGATTTAAAAACGTATGATACTTAAATGTAAGTTTAAATGGGGGAAGTGAAACTTTTTTTACAAAAAATAAAACTCTAAAAATAAACAATACTAAAACTTGGTAAAAATCTACTTTCGACTCAAATATCTTTTCAAAAATTAAAAATATTGGCTTCAAACTTATTTTATTTCACCGAAAATATTGTTTTCGATATTCAGTAATTTTTATATAAAAATCCAACAGTCCGTTTTTTCATAAAAAATAAAATCTTCAAAAAATAGTACGGAAATTTGGTAAAAATTGATACGAGTAAATATAGACAAATTTTTAAGCAAGATAAGTCGACAGACGGGATGGGAAGTTATCAGTGTGGGTCGCATCTCAGCCTCTTTTTTTGTTGAGAAATTGACACTACGATTTCTCCCAAATTTAATTTTAACTGTCTTTGGGATGGAAGGTATTTTTCTCTTACCTTATTCCATTTGGATTATAACGGTTTGTATGATTTACTTTTAAATAAATAAATTGGGTCTTCATATTACAAAATAAAGTAGACTTTATAACGAACGACAAAAATACTTTAAAAATCTAAACAGTATGTTTTAAAATAAATTACGTGAATTTTTTTTAAAAATTCGGTTGTAGTTTGGCAAAGTTACATTTTTTATTAAAAATAAGGTACCTACCAAAAATAATAAAACCGTATGAATCCTTATAAACGAGAAATAATCTCAAACATTTTTAACCATAAAGGATTCCAAGTCCATTAACCCATGTTTTTCTCCTCTGCTGACTGTTAATTCTGATTAAGAGATCCCTTGGAAAAATCCAAGAACTTTAAACTGACATCCATCACTTAATTGATTTAAATTCAGTTCAATGGCAAACCATTATTATTTAATATTAATGAATCAACATAGCATTGATGTTCAAAAACAGCCGTTTACAAGAATTTTTTATTAAAAAAATTTATAAGAGACCAGACTTTGGAAAAATCCCTTAAATAATAAAACAATTTTCCTGAATTTAAATCTGATGCTCTCCAAGTATGAAAAAGATTGTCATTGGAGCACTTACATATATTCATCTGGTCTTGAATACCAGATTCTTAAATTCCAATTTAAGAATCTTCAAAAATTGTTAACAAGAACCTTAAATTGCATCCCTTCATCTTCTTCACACGAAATCAGATACACTTTCAAGAACAAATAATTAAAATTAAACATTTCTGTAGAATTTTGTTAAAACATTTATCTTCTTTCCCATTATGACAACACATGGTTACATTTGTGTGTAATATTATAGGTTTTTGATTTCTTAAGTTACATAAACCGCACCTCTTAAAAACAAGAAAAAGAAACAAAATCAGTGCCTAAACACGAGTTTTGGAATTTTTAATTGGAGCGTGGGACACATGGGCAACAGGTCACTTAATTGGCCATAAAATATCTCCTATTACATTCTAAGCTTATGTTCATTTCATTCGATATGTGAAATCAAAATCCACATAAACTTATTTAAAAATTGCTGATGCTATAAAAACAAACTTAAACATCTAATGGGCCTGCATATAAACTTTATTTCATGACATTTGTTGCAACCAATTGGACATAATGTGATCTGCATAATGTCACCTAAGTCCATAAATTTTCTTCTCACAGAAAACCCCTTCCGCATATTCATACATAACGTAGGCTCTTGCTCTATAAGTTGTCTATTAGAGCTATTTATTTATTTACCTGCGCTTTAATATAATAAACTTTTGTTGTGTAAATTCAAATTTAATTTTATTGCCTCGATAAATTATCCAAAACACTCATGACAGCGCATCAGACACACACGAATCTTCCTTTCCTTATATTTTGATCGGCCTTGTTGACTAAAGCCGAGTGGGACTCTCTAATGGGTGTATTTTTTAGAGGTATACAACAACATTTTTTTAATTGTCGATCATTTTGACAGTTGTCAAGTGATTTATTTTTAGTTCGGTTTGACATTTCAACGTGAAAATACTGACGTGTGAATAACGTTTCTGAAATGTGTACATTTATCTTGAAAATCATGGTACTGCCCGAAATATCTGTCGCACGAATTTTGCTTAGCTCTTTTTTGGCCGAATGGATAGGTCAATAAATAAAACTGACGTATTTTAGAGTGATGATAACTTACAAGTGAAATTTGGAATAACCGTTGCATCCTCAAAAACCGACTGTTTGATGTGAAAAATTGGTTCGTTCATTCTTAAAAAACGATGTTGACCACAACACTACAGTCTATGGTGAACGTTTAAAAACCATGATTACCGACATTTTCTTTTTTCAATTGAAGAACCATAACCGTATAAATGTACGTTACGGAGGAAAGACTCGCGTGAATTGGCCTACAAGATTTTGCCATAAACGCTACTCCATTATTCTCTGTGGAGATATATGTGAAGTCGCCAGTCTACCTTGCCGTTAAGCCCCAAACAAATAACCACTGTGAGAACGAAATTTGCCATTTTATTGCCGATATATTATCGCAAATTTGACCTCCACATAAGACTATACTTTCGATCTAACCGTGGATGTCATGTGACCAAAATCTTATTTAAATTTTAAGGCCAGAAGGTAATATTTTCAATAAAGTAAATTTCATGTCAATTGATTTTTATTCCATTTTAAAATTCTATACATTTACAAAAAAAAAAACACCCTTTAGAAATAAAAACAAGAACAACAAATTTTCCTCTTCAAATTAATCTCATTGAGTCCTATAAAATAATTGTTTTCCCATATTAAATTTTATAGCCTCAATAGAAAATACAATAACAATAAAAAAGAGAGTCTAAAGCCAAACCAAACATCACAAGGGCACAACAAAAGAACTCGAGACCACCATCATTCAGCAGAGACCGAGTGGCGCGGCGGCCGGCGGTGACCCGTTGTGTGGAACAGCGGTGTGGTAACGGCGGCGGGCAAGCGCGACCATGAAGAAAATCCATAACGAATTACCCTGATTTGATTCCATTTTACTCACTCTACACCTTACCTTCTTAGCCTGGTTAGTTTGGTCACATTTCCTCACCTCTGAGATCGAAGTTCGAAGACACGGAGAAGAAGAGACGCCGCCGCCAAATTTATGGCTCACAAATTATTACCAAACCAACCGTGGGAGGTCAGCACCAGCACCCAGCAGTATACTGACTTGGTGAATATTGAAGAAGACCGCATTTTGAAAAAGGGATGAGGATAAGAAAGAACAAACCATGACAAAACCCGCAACAATGACGATTACACAGGTGGAATCGGTAACAAGCATTTGATGGGCTATAGAGTAAGGGTCAGGCGGCACCTTCTTCGTATACAGTTCGTTCGGTATACCTGCGAGAAATTAGTCGACCACCAAACTGGGATTCAGTTTCAATCCTCCTCGCCTCGATGACAATGAGATCCGTTTGACGTTTTTATGACCAAAAGTTAAAAAACAAAAAAAATACTGCGATGAGAGCGAGGGAGTCTTAGGAAGTTGGTGTAGAGGTGGAAGAGGCAAGCGCAATTATTCGATCCGACCAGCCAAAGTGTCGTCTTCTTCGTCATTACCATTATCAACTACTGGCTCTAGGTTTGCTGTCGTCTTCAAGTCGTGTCATCGGAGTCTTCCAAAATGTTGTCATCGATTTAAATTCAATCGGGTGTTATGCCCAAAAGACGCGATTGCGTTTAATTATAGAGTGAGTAAGGTGGGCCGTTTTTTCCTCGGGATGATTTCTTAAAGGCTTTACGGGAAGGCTGTGCGATGGGGTGTGGGAACAACCAAACCAACAAATACAAAAAATCTGTTGGTAATCCCATTCGACGTCGATGATGGCTAATCGAGTGGAATTATTACAAAGCGTGAAACTGTGTAGGATTTCTATTTATGATCTCTCTCTTTTGAGAGGCTAAAACTTTCTTTGCGAGGTTTATTTTTTTGCAAAGTTTATTGAAAATGGTTTTACAGAATTAATTTTTAGAAGGACTGGATTTTATGTGATTTTTGAATTATGTCCAATTTGACAAAAAGTCGACCAAAGGAAGTGTGAAAAATATGACGTTGATTTCATTGGAAAATAAAAATCATGATTGAATGTCTCTCAAATAACGGTAAATTAAAATAAAAAAGAAAATTTAATCTCCCATGAAAATTGGTACTTAATTATGATGCAGTTCTGAAGGAAAAATATGTATGGACTCAAAACAAGAACGTATTTAGACATTGCATAGTTGTCTCCACAAGTAATCTTTTTTGTATTCATTACTTATTGAAATGTTTACATTTGCCCACAAGAATTTTGGACCATTGACATAAGAAGGTCATTCCGCTTTTGTTATCAGTGACTTTTTGAGTAAACTTACGGACATGTGATGATTAAATAAATTAAAGTATTTAATGTAGTCATTACATAAAATTGTGACAGCAATCCTACATTCTAAAAAATTTTAAAATACAGGAAATATTTTAAAACAGACTCTTGGATACATGAGCAAGTTCGCTCAAGACGTTCTTTTTTAATAAAATTCGTTATGTTATTCCACATCAATAATGTTTCAAAAAAACTTCATATCTATCTCTTACGGCCAACACAGAGAAGGGAGTAGTGGCTAACTATGGACCCTCCTCTGCTCTAGGTAGCAACGGGAATATAAAGGTGGCGATACCTAACTTCAGTAGTGGCAGGGTTGTGAAAAATAGCCCTACCACTACTATTGAGAGTACTTCCAGAAATGGAAAACTCTCAAAAAGCCTTTATAGACAAAGGCGGAAAGCAGCGAAAATCTTGAAGGCCTCTGGTGCATCATCGGGGGCTGAAAGGACACCGCAGCAAACCGCTAGCGTCGAATGGGCCAAATACATACTTGCTACAACAAGATCCAATAAGAACTCTACGTCCAAAAGAGAAAGGTCTCTTGAGGGGGCCGAACCGACACCAAAACGGCCTTGGGTGCATAACACCAGCACCCCCCTCAATCCCATCAGGAAACAATTCACTTTCAGTGACGTGGCAAGGGCAAAGTCGTGGTTGCGGTCATTGACAGGAGCGATGATGATGGCACAATATCGGCTGATCGTTGGCAGTTGGGGGTTGGCATCAAGGCCATGTCAAACTCATGGTTTGTGGCGACCAGAGATCTTATGCGAAGCTCGAGGTTATCCCTATGGAAGACATTCCTAGCAGACTTATAGAGCCCGAATTTTGATACCGATCGAACCTGCTGGTATCGAGGACTTTCTCGAGATGATCAGAGTTTGCAACCCGTCCCTTCCGACGCATAACTGGAAGATAGCCAAGCTAGAGGAAGTGAAGGGTCTTTATAGGAGTGCCATTGTGGGGCTCAATAAAGAATCCTTGGCTCCTCTAGCCCTAAACGAAGGCTCCATAAACTTTGGCTTCGAATACATTAAAATTCAAATCTATAAAAAAGATGAGGTTAACGCGAAAAGCGGGCCTCCAAAAACAACCGAAGGTGAACTAGCGGTTGGTGGGCCTGTGACGTCGTCTTCTCTAACAGAGGGTGACGATGCACCCTTGTCCTCTAAAATCGCGACTGCACCCTCTACAAAAGTCGTGGACAGTCCATCCTTAATGGAGAATGAGGACGACCTTAACATGATTCTTCTGAGCGAGGACGAACTCTTGGGTTCATCCTCAGACTCAGAGGATTAGAACACAACCGTGGTGGAGGTTGATCTGCCTAATTGTAGTCAAAATGCTGCAGTTAGTACAGATTAATCTTCAACACTCCATAAAAGCCTCGGCCTCACATCTTCTCTGTTTAACGAGTAACGGGGAAGACATTGTCCTGATCGAAGAGCCATGGATTGTGGGATCCGTTGTTCGAGGACTCAGGACTCCTGGGTACTACACACTTGTGACAGATAAAGGTGAACCTAGATCTTGCATACTAGTGAAACGTAGCATTAATGTATTTTTACTCCATCGTTTCAGTGACAGAGATACCACCGTAGCTAGGCTGGAAACAACCAAAGGAAGTTTCTGGCTTGTATCGGCGTATCTTGGGCATGACCACCTTGGCCCTCTCCCTGGAAAAACCCTGGAGAAAGTCGTCGCTGAATCGGAAAGGCAAAGGATCCGCCTAATTATTGGGAGCGATGCTAACGCTCATCATACTGTATGGGGCAGTACGAATATCAACGACAGAGGTGAGTCTCTTTTTGATTATATTCTTGGTACTAACCTCTTAGTAAGTAATGTTGGTAATGAACCAACCCTTATAACTAAAACTCGACAAGAAGTCTTAGACATAACTCTTGTCTCAGATAGTATACACCATATGATCTTGGACTGGAAAGTATCCAAAGAACACTCGTTCTCTGATCATAGATATATCCAGTTCAATATAAATGTGGATGATAACCCGAGTCCATTGACTTTTCGAAACTATTGGAAAACTGACTGGGCTTCATACAGGTACTCATTACAGAGTTTGCTAGAACCTGGACTATCTAGTCCTTCCTCTAACGCCAATGAACTTGACAACAAAGTCAATGAACTTACCTCAGCTAAGAACAGATAGCTAGAAATTGCTTGTCCACTTATACACATAAGAGGAAAGAGGAAACCACAATGGTGGGCCTCAGAATGCAGGAAACTTTTCAATCGCTCCAAAACCACAAAACTAGCCTCGCAGTAGCACTAGTACAAAGAATTCCTAAGAATCTACAAGAAGGCACTTAGGAAATCCAAGCGATCTTCTTGGCGATCCTTCTGTGGCACGATAGAAGAAACTTCTGAAGCCTCTAGGTTACGGAAAATTCTTTCAACTAATCCAGCTATGCCAAGCTGCTTGAAAAATACAGACGGCTCTTGGACAAATTCAAGTAATGAATCGCTGAACTTACTATTGGACACTCACTTTCCTGGTAGTTCTCTTACAGAAACTTGCAACAGTTTTATACGTCCAAGATCAAATACAACACATCCACAAGGTCGGATCACAAGGGATAAGCTACAATGGGCTCTCAACAGCTTCAAACCATTTAAATCTGAAGGACCAGATGAATTACAAAAGACTTCTGACATGATTGCACCAATTCTTGAGGCAATTTTTACCACCTGTCTTTACCTGGTTCATGTTCCCTCGGCATGGAGAGAAGTTAAAGTTGCTTTTATACCTAAAGCAGGTAAATGCTCCCAAGTCAATCCTAAAGACCTACGACCCATAAATCTATCATCATTCGATCTCAAGACCCTGGTAAGATTGATTGATATCCATTTAAGGGCACGTATCGATACAAGACTTCTGTCTTCGTCTCAACATGCCTACTGTAAAGGTAAATCGGTGGAAACAGCGTTACACACTTTAGTACGCACCATCGAATTTTCCCTCCATCACAAAGAGTTCAATATTGTTAATTTCCTTGACATCAAAGTTGTCTTTAACAACGTGGACTTATCTGCAATCACATCTGCACTAACATCTCTAAATGTAGAGAGTTCGCTTCGGGAGTTAATTCATTTAATGGTTACTAGCAGAATAATTAACTCAAAACTGGGCAACTCTTCTAGTAGATGATTCGTTAGTAGAGGGACACTGCAATGTGGTGTTCTATCCCCTCTCCTCTGAAGCCAAGTGGTGAATGAAATTCTAACTAGTCTGGATGCGGAAGGTTTTAGAGTGATAGCCTATGCGGAGGACGTTGCTATAGCAGTTTGGACAGACTGATACTCTGGGCTGATCGGTGTGGACTGGGTGTTAACAAACACAAAACCGATCTGGTCTTATCCAACGTTCAGCCTGCATATGTATAAGCGGATTCCTTCGCAGAACCCCGTCTGCGGCACTGGAAACCTTGCTCTACCTTACACCTCTTGACATATTTAGAAAAAAAAATAGCTGCAAGCTCTGCTATTCGCCTCAAAGCTTCGTCGCAGTGGACTAACAACAACATTGGCCACTCCGTAATTCTAAGGTATTTAGAAACAATTCCAAAGCACACAGACTGTCGTAATTCGATAGAAACTTCCAGATTTCTATACTTCCCCGATCTTTTTGGGAGGATGAGTCAATCCATTTTTACACAGATGGGTCAAAAACAAAAGAAGGGGTTGGTGGAGGTGTGTGCTCTGAACGACTGAAATTAAGCCTATCATTCCGCCTTCCCAATCATTGTAGCGTGTTCCAGGCGGAACTTTTGGCGATAAAAGAAGTCTTGTCGTGGCTCAACATCTGATATCCGTATTTTCTCTGATAGACAGGCCGCTATCAAGTCTCTGAACTCTGCCTCTACAAACTCTTTAACAGTCCATAACTACTATCGATCATCTTTAATGGAGATGGCGCAACAGTTTAATATTCACCTTTGCTGGGTGCCGGGCCATAGAGACATTCCAGGTAACTGTAAGGCAGATGAACTTGCCAGGAACGGTACATTACAGCCCATCCTACCACGTTTGGCAAATACTGGCATAAAGGCATACCAATCGCTGCTTGTAAACTGCTACTAATGCAAGACGCTGTGAGGAGAGAAGGCACCATTTGGAACCACATCACCACGTGTCAAGTCACAAAAAACATCTGGCCAACACTGGATTTAGAACTTTCAAGGTGCTTGCTCCCTCTAAGCAGATCACATATAAGCTCGATAATAGGTGTCTTAACCGGACACTGTCTAATAAGAAAGCACGCCACAAGACTAGGCGTATTCTCCAATGACTTTTGCAGAAGCTGTATGGACAAGGAAAAGGAAGAAACGGTTCTTCATCTTCTCTGCACATGCTCTAGCTAAAAAACGCAAGAATTAACTAGGAGAATTCTTCTTTAACGATCTAAATCATATCGCTATAATCAGCCTCTCACGTTTCGTAAGGGACTCAAGGTGGTTCCATTGAGCTTAGGAGGAAGCCTCAAGATTCATGTGGTATGGCAATGGGCCATTAAACTGACCTAAGTGTGTCCGTTTCCATCTTGGACAGCCACTATAACCTAACCTAACCTAACCATCATGCCCCAAAAGATCATCAAAGAAGAACCCAGTGGATGTGTACAACCTGCAATGTTTTCCTCTGCTTGGGGTAAAACAAAGACATGTTTCAGTGATTTTCACGCGAATATATTTAATGCGCGGTGTTATAAATTTTGTACTATGTCCTTTCAGTGAATCCTGCGACGTTTATTATATTTTTTCATAATGTTAATACAGGACCTAAATAAAGTTATCTTTACAAAAATTTCACTAATTTTTTTTTGGCTAGTGGGGTCCCGATTACTGATGTGTATAACCAAAGCGTAATTCGGGGTTGTTAACCTCATTTATTACCAATATCTTTTTTGCAAGTAAAAAAGAGCTACAATAACATTTTTGACTCTTTCTTGTATTTTCCGTTTAAAATTAAATTTTGTATTAAAAATAAGACCAAGGTACTAAGTCTGTTCTGAGGACTTTAATTAGATTCCTTTGATATGGGTTAAAATATGGAACTTTGTTTTCTTCAAAAATATGACTAATTTTGTTAATGAGTCCCTCGAAAAACCAAGTACAAGCTTTTAACATAGAAGTGTTAGTAATGAATCTCTTTTTTCTCTCAGTGTAAAAATTGACCTATTTACTAAAATATTAATTTAAACAAAATAAAACCCTGAAAGCCTAATCTCCTATTTATACATTTTGCAACTTTGTGACGAAACATTAGTTTTAAATTGAAAACTATTATTTGACTATTTTTTTTCTTAAATGTTTTGTTAAGTTCTACCGAAATTCACATTTTGACACCTTTTTAATCTAACTTTGAAATTTAATTCAGTTTGATATAAAATAGAATTTCAATTTTCGACTATACACGAGTACACGGAAAATCATTAAAAAATCATAGCGTATGTAGGTCCATAGAAACGGTAGTGTACATATTTTGTCAAAGCCGCCGCCGTAAAAACTCATTAAATACTCTCATTGTGTTTTTCATCGAAACTCAATTAAAATAAAACAAAGCAAAACATACGCAGCAAAAAAAAGAATTAAAAGTTTTAAAATAAAACTATTTGTACGTCACATAATTACATATGTACACTGTACAGTACATATGTAGGTTCATTCATACCAATCAACTCATTTAAACTTAATCAAGTATAGTCAAAAGGTTCAAATACCCATATCAGTCAAAATATAATTTAAAATTCAATCAATTTTGGAAATACCAGAGAAAAAAATCAACACTTAATAAAAACAAAAAATAATACAATCTCATTGGGACTCTTTTACACACCTGTACGCATATGTACAGTTATAGCCAAAATAATGTTAACATATCTTTTTTTATAGTTCAATTTTTTTTTTATTTAAGAAGATTTACTTCTGCCATAAGACAATCTGCATGGAGATTTGCACACTTAAGTCAGTCTAAGCTCCTAAAACTTTATTATTAAAAGTCGACAAAAAGTCGCAGACATAACTCTTGTCTCCTATAATTTTCACCATATGATCTTGGACTTTAAGGATCCAAACATCACTTGTTCTCTGATCATAGATCTATCCAATGCAAGACCTAGTTCATTGACATTGCGAAATTATCGAAAATCGGACTGGACTATGCATACAGACAAATACCACAAAGTTTAAAAAAACCGGAACTACTAAGTCCTTTCTCTTACGCTAGTGGAATTGACAATAAAGCCAATGACCTCATGCTATCATAGCTAAATTTCTATACTCATAAGAGGAAACCACAATTGTAGGTCTCAGAACTCGACTTGCTGAGAATAGAATTTTGGAAACATTTTAACAGAGCCAAATCCACAAGACAAGCTTCGCACTTGCATTGTTACAAAGAATACATAAGAAGTTATAAGAAGGCGCTAAGGAAATCCTGGCGGTGTTTCTATGGTACGATAGAAGAAACTTCTGAGGCCTCCAGGCTACAAAAAATTTGTTCAACGAATCCAGTGATACCAAGCTGCCTGAAAAATGCAGATGGCTGTTGGACAATTTCAAGTGAAGAATTGCTGAATTTTCTACTGGATACTCACTTTTCTTAACTGCTAACCATTTGATTTTGCAGGCCTAGATTTCATAATTCTAGCCGAAATACAAAAAGCCTCAATCATAATTTCGTTAATCCTTGGGGCAATGTTTATCAGCTGTTTCTATCTAGTCTATATTCTCTAGGCATGGAGAGAGTTCTTTAACTGGTTTGGTTTTATACCCGAAGCAGGTAAATGCTCACAAGTCAACCTTAAAAATCTACGACTTTGTTAAGACCTTAGAAAGTGTTATTAATATCCATTTAAGGGAAAGTTTGATTCAAGATCTCTTCCTATGACTCAACATGACTACTGTTAACGCACCATCTAATACTCCCTCCATTACAGAGTGCTCGCTTTCCTTGACATCGATGGCGTTTTCTGAATTTGGGAAGTATCTTGGAGGATTAATTAATTTAATTCTGACTAGCAGAATAGTAGTAATGTAGAAATGTAGTAGTCGTGGCATGATGGTTTGTGCGTTGAACTGTAGATCCGGTCAGTTAATTCGAGTGACACTAATATGTTCCCTAAAATCAACAAGATATTCAGGAAAAAGAACGACAATGACCTTTCGAGTCTGAAACTCCAAAGAACCGAAAAGAACAGAGACGTACTCAGGACAGAGCAAATAGGTCCAGAGAAGCCATCTTTGACGATGAATTTTACATAATTGAAGATCCGAAGGAAAAAGTGGAGGCGGTGGGAGCAGCTTTCCAGCAAGTGTACAAGGTGAATGTAAGCATTCGCCCCAACCACGACCTGGAAAATAGACCCCTACTTAATCACTTTTATCTTCGAAATGATATGACACAATGGCGATCTGAGAACCGCATTTTCATGCGGTTCAATGACGATTCCTTAACAAAACGGGACCAAGTCCCTTGTTAGTGACTAAGGTTAAGCTTCAGCTCATCTTCAATTCAATAAAAAACAAAAAGTCAGCAGGTGTCGATGGTATATCCAAAGTTGTACTAGGACATTTACCGATGGAAGCAATTGAAATTTACACCACGCTCTTCAATAATGCACTGAATAATGCATATTACCAAGTGCACCTCTGTGGT